>NW_022980195.1:0-19185 GCF_902652985.1 Pecten maximus | reverse complement strand
TACACTATATACAGGTAGTCGTACACTATATACAGGATGTCGTACACTATATACAGGTAGTCGTACACTATATATAGGTAGTCGTACAATATATACAGGACGTCGTACACTATATACAGATAGTCGTAGACTATATAAAAGTAGTCGTACAATATATACAGGACGTCGTACACTATATACAGATAGTCGTACACTATATACAGATAGCCGTACACTATATACAGGACGTACTATATACAGATAGCCGTACACTATATACAGGACGTACTATATACAGATAGTCGTACACTATAAACAGGAAGTCGCACACTATAAACAGGACGTCGTAGAATATATACAGGTAGTCGTACACTATATACAGGACGTCGTACACTATATACAGGTAGTCGTACACTTTATACAGGTAGTCGTACACTATAAACAGGTAGCCGTACACTATATACAGATTGTCGTACACTTTATACAGGTAGTCGTACACTATATACAGGTAGTCGTACACTATATACAGGACGTCGTACACTATATACAGGACGTCGTACACTATATACAGGTAGTCGTAAAATATATACAGGTAGTGGTATACTATATACAGGAAGTCGCACACTATAAACAGGACGTCGTAGAATATATACAGGTAGTCGTACACTATATACAGGACGTCGTACACTATATACAGGTAGTCGTACACTTTATACAGGTAGTCGTACAATATATACAGGTAGTCGTACACTATATACAGGACGTCGTACACTATATACAGGAAGTTGTGCACTATATACAGATAGTCGTACACTATATACAGATAGCCGTACACTATATACAGGACGTCATACACTATATACAGGAAGTCGCACACTATAAACAGGACGTCGTAGAATATATACAGGTAGTCCTACACTATATACAGGACGTCGTACATTATATACAGGTAGTCGTGCAATATATACTGGTAGTCGTACACTACAGTGCAGACCGTAGGAATGAACACAAAGTCACCATGTGCCGGTGTTTGATTTTCTATTCAAGGGGTAAATCACAGCGACCGATCACCCTAAATCCCTATCAGGGATCATGAAAACGGCGTCATCGCGATCCCCGGTGGTAATGTGTTCATCAAAATCCGCGGTGATCGTTTCTCCGCGAAACATCAAAGCAATTTGTCCGCCGCGAATCCTGATGATGCAGCCCCGGAGGGCCACGATTACATTCAGCCCTCGGTTTTACCTGTGGTGGTGTGGCTCTCAGTTGACCATTATCGACCCTTATCGTTGTACGTGTACCGATTTTTTTACCGCTAGCAGTCGAGACGATTGGTAGATTTTGTGACTTACATGCAAGTGTCCTATCCCTAATGTAAGACTCGAATTCGAAGTGATACGGTTCTCCGTGACGATCATGGGTATAACTAAATAAAAAAAACATCTGGATACCGTATAGTGAGTCTACGAAATTCCCTTAACGTCTCAATTGCTGCTGTTGATAAATGATGTGGTTTAAATGATCTGCAATTCAATACTTGTATATAGGCCTATGCATTTAATCACTACTGATTTAGCTGACCTGTTTATAGATGGCGCTTTGTGCATGACCTCAGATGCCATGACCTCGGAGAGGCCACATAAGGGGCTCGTTATTTAGTGAAAGATCTCGGACTTATTTTACGTGATCTAGCAAAGTCCTTAATTGCATAATTTAGTCATCACATATATCTGAAGTATATAGCTAGTAAGATGTCTGTTTGAGAAATTGATCCATATACGTGTACGACCTGTGACGGATGAGAAGACGATAAACATTGATAAGATCATTACTTGTCCTCGCGGGGACATAATGTATGTTTTTGGTTTCGTAATTGTTTGAAGAAAACCAAATTTTATCCTGAATACTATAGCTTATAATTATTTCGTCTGACTTTTTGTAGCGGGTTTCATACATAGACTGTACAATTATTTAAACATTTCGCAGTTTAAATACACGACTTAAAGACGTTGTGTGTTTTCTTACTATCATTATTTATGTTGATATATATGCTACTTGCAGTTTACAGGGACGATTCCGGGGTGGCTAATAGCATAGACATACACTTGGGCGCATTCAAATTACCTGTAGATATAGAAATCCATGCTCATATTTTCCAAACTATATATAGTAGTTAATCAACTTCATTATTTCATTAACAGCCAAATTGTCACAGCAAAATCATTATGCGAGGTCTCTTTTTTTTCTATTACATGCATGATTGGAATCTATGTGTGTATACTATAAATTTTGTGTATATTGTTAAATGGAAATTGTCAAATAAATATTGTTTGAAATACATAGACTACAGAATGATGTGTATGTATAGTCCGATGTGCCCTCTTTATTGTGAGAAAACAATACATTGGTGTATGTAATAAAGAAATCTATAAAATACATTTTAACATATTTCAATTAATTATAAGCATAACATGGGAATCTTTCCCGTCCCTTTTATTTTGGAAGCAAAACAAAATAACGTACTAACAATACAGACGTCACCATTACGATCAAGACCTAACGTCCAAACAATGTGAACTATTTCGTCCTTTCTCTATCTACAGACCAGTCTATTTTACGTCCAACGAAGCCTGATGATAGATCATGTAATTTGAAATTGTCCATTGAACTGGTAGGTAACAAAGGAGTTCCAGAAGAAAATATTTACCTTCTGTGAAGAGAATGTCGGAGAAGAGTATATAATAGATATATTATATCATTATCGTGGTTTTGTTTTAACCGCAATCATTGAAAATTCGCTAGGAAATCATATATTCCAAATCGTTACCGTTTAAAAACCAAATGAAATCAAACTGAATGATCTATTAAACGGTCATACTTATAAATGATTTATAAATGGTGTATCATTATTTTCTAGAAAAAAATCTCTATATCGCGTAATATAATCATAATTGAAGTTAGTGAAAGCGATATAGATTAATTCTCTATACACAGAACAATTACATGCCGTGTAATTACCGTTATAGAAATGTTTTCACCAACTGTTAACACCTGTCAATCACATATCTTAATTACAATAGAGAGTTACCTGTTTCGCAATGACCCCATCGGACCCCTATGGTTTTTTTACCTGAGGGGAGTATATGTTGTTATCCAGAAGGATGTTAGGCTGTAGTTGGTCCATGTCTACTACCTGTATCTCACATCTTACCGTAGGATTTTTTTTTAAATAAATAAATGAAATTACACGTTTTAAATCGCAACAATTAGTGTTCGTGTATTATCTCAATAATTAATAACAAATACACGGGATAACAGCTACCGTAATTATTTAAGTAAATATAAACTAAATATTGTGAAATTATACCCTTATGTTTTGGGCGACACTCTCATAAATCCTAGCGTAAGACTTTTTTACAGAGAATTAATTAGACAATAGATTGCTGGGATACCTGCATCGAATGGGGTGGACAGTTTACCTGATGACACACCATAATCAGGCACAGCCTACTATAGCTCCGCCCACATACTCTCAGATTTGTTGCCACATGTGTGATTGACATGTCTAGATGATTTTTACAAAGGACATCGTCGAAGTTTTAATCGTTTGCTGATGTCACTGCACGTTAATGAAAGTAATGTAAAGGCTATAAACAGACATATAGATTCGCTTGTTACCGTACATGTACATTGATTGATATATTTAATCAGAAGACAGTTACCTGTACAATAGCAAACTCGTAGAGACTCGGCAAAAATCAGACACCGCAGATCGTCAGTACCGACCGCAGTGCAATTTAATTAGGGTGCATGTGATTATTTATTTATTACCATATTTCGTTCAATTAACGCATTAAAATCAGACACATTGTTGACTTGAACATTACAATAAGCAGACATCTGTCTCCGGCCGTATCTTCATCTGTGTACCATTGTCGTGGTCATTTATTTGCTACATAAAATACTGTGTTATCGAACATAAACATAATATGTCGTTACTAAAACCAAAGACATATTATATGTCTCTGCTAAAACATATATATCATGTGGCATAAAACTTAGTTGTTGCTAGCCACATCGTCATTCACAATATAAAAGTGGTACGCATTCAGATATTTTCATTTATATTATAACGTACCCTCATGTGAGCCACAGGCGCTTGCATAGAAAATATTACTTTCAATTTTTGTTTGACATGACAGTGGTATGTTTAATCTGTTAGCGCCTGTGGTAGGACTGTGATCTAAGTTTTCTGACTGCAGTTCAAAGGAACCTTGCAACTTACCCTGTGATAAACGGTGACGAGTACACAACTAAATTCACACATGTTCCTAATAATTGATAGTTGTGTAATTGTCTGCAGCTAATTTCAGGTATCAAACGTCATTTTTTTCAGCGGTATTATCAAGCAGTTAAAGTAACCATTTAGGAACACAAAATGTCAAACTTTTCAGGAAAATCAAAACCGAGAATAATATGCATAGAAAGAAAAAAAATACTGGGAGAAAGATCCTATGGTCGGTTAATTTATGTACATGTCTGTGATATTTAAATAAGACACGATAAAAAATACCGAAGACGAGTTTAAAGTTCTTTATTCGAGGTACGGACAAAAAGTTTTCAGATTGTAAATACCAAGTATACATCATGTATGTATATTTACTATATCTTCATCCAATACACACACATGTATGAATACGTGTGCCTGTTCACTCGTCTATACATATACAACACGTATCATTCAAAGCAACTTAATCCAAAATGCTCAATTTTTATACTCTCTTCTTTATCACATTTTGAATTGAATATTCTTGTATTTTGTACCATCATGTGACTATGTTATTATTCATTGTTTTGTTAATTTTACGGGAGAAGATCGTTTATAAGTTGGTAAAATTTGCTGACTATCCCTTTGTCATTTCTGTATATCAATAAAATATGTTTTAACTTAAACTACAACACGTGTACAGTGGACCCGCGATAATCCGGACGCCGATAGTCCGGACAAACTCAAGTCCGGACGGAAATGCACGGGAACGGATTTCCGTAACGTTATTTGTACTCACGAGTCCGGAAATTTGGATTCCGATTCCGGAAGCCCATTTTGGAACGGAGCGTACTTTTCATTAGTAAATTTCCCTCAATAATCCGGACGATTTTCACCCCGAGGAGAAAAAAATGTGGGGGCAAGTCCCCCGGGTTTCGACAGCTGTGACTATCACTTGACACTGTGCGAGTCATAGGACCGCGCGGGTCATAGCCCCGGTTTTTCCCCTGGTTACAATGTTAGCTTTTTTTTT
Source organism: Pecten maximus (assembly GCF_902652985.1). NCBI lineage: Eukaryota > Metazoa > Mollusca > Bivalvia > Pectinida > Pectinidae > Pecten > Pecten maximus. The sequence goes on along the minus strand of NW_022980195.1, from coordinate 13,906 downwards.
TTAAAAGGTACTTTTGCTTTTTTCTACGCCAAATGTTCAGTTTTAAAAGGGTTTTTTTAAGATAGCCGGGTCTTGTTTTTATCACTTGACGTACAATTCTTGATAGTTTTTTTACAGAGGGCAACTTTTAAGGGAACAAATTGCTATTTCGTAGTTACAGAATTTAGCACAAACTACAGTGCGTGATAGATAATAAAAATTCCAAATCTTAAAAAATTTTAAATGATGTAATTAACATATTAACGTTTTTATTGGTAAACACGGATATCGGCTTGTAACCCGTTAGGGTGAAACTCATTAAAAAGGATGCATGCTATAATTACAACACATTTCGTATTAAACAGTGATCACAAGAACGGGGTTTTGATTAAAACCCCCCCCCCCCCCAAATTTATCCGCTGATATTTAAATTTAAATTTGTAAGCGTCACTTGTTAAGTAAATAGGGGTTTAAAAATTTCGGCCATTTTTGGAGTTCTCGCTATGTCCCGTACTTTTAAATAGATGCTTGGGGTTTCTGGTACAAAAAATCATAAAAAACAGGACTATGGAAAAGTTGTAAAATCCGGATCTTTTTGTATACTTATCCCTTCACATAGTGTTGTTTTATATCATCCTCATAGATTTTTGCGGGAAATGCACATACAGAAAATTAAAACTACTAATAAAAGTAAAAAACTTTGTTGAAAACATTATATGACTATACATAATTATTGGTTTTAACCTTTCTAATTTTCTCTTCCTTGCAAATTAATATTTTTTAGAAAAGATTTGAGATAACTTCATATTTCTTTAACAGCCTATTAATTTGAACATGCTGGGTTTTCAAAAATTATAGATTTAATGCTTTTTTCGAAATTAAACAAATAGGCAATTTGATGAGATAAAATTTTAAATGGGTGAAAATAGCCTTCATAGCGAAATTACTTAATTCGTGGTGGCTTAAGTGTACCCGTAACGATTTGCTATTTAAAGTTAAATGTGTTTAGGTAAACTAAAAATGCTGAAAGGTGCTTTCACCCCGCGACTTTAGTTTTAGAGTAATTGCTTTTTTTTCGAAAACCCCGAGCCTTGATACTTTCGTGACCCTACCTTTTAGTCAGGGTTAAAAGGGATAAGCCTCATTAGGAAAAATATAAGAAACAAACGTGAAACGGCCCGCAATAATGCGAAGAGACAACAATAAAAAAGTACGAATAAACTTTTTTACTTATATTTGTGAGTTTTTAATAACAAATGTTCCGAAACCGGGGCAATAATTTTTCTTTAAACGTGCCATATACAACATTAACATTTATTAAATTTTTTATTATACCGGGGCCAAAAACAAGTTTATCATCTTACTCATTTTTTAATATAACGGTCGTATAAACATTAAAATTTGAAAATTTTTTATTTTAAAGGGGCCTGTAAAAATGTATGGCATTTAATAATGGGTCGTTTAAAACGATTTCATCATATGCCTTTTTTATGAGGCATTCCGGGTTGTTACATCCAATATTTTATTTCGGTTAAATACTTCAGTATAGAAAATTTAAAAAAACAAAACCTCCGATGTGAAAAAAAAGTTTTATTTGCCAAAACGCAATAGATAGTTGCAAATACATTGAAGAACCGTTTTTTGTGATTTTGGGGAAAAATTCATAGAGTAAATTTTTTAACAACTGGGGTTTTGAAAGAGGTAACTTTTGGGTTAAATTTTTATAGAAAACCTTTTAAAATACATTTTTTTTTGCTTTAAAGGAAAAGAAACCCACTGAATTCCAAAAATAATTGTTTGATTTCAACAAATTAAAAATGCCTTTCCCTATAACACCAATTATAAAAATTTTAAGCTCAAATTTTGTACAACATTAAAATATTTTCGGAACTTTTTTTTAAGTAAAGAAAAAAACGCGAAACTCACAAGAATTATCGGCGTGTGTCGATTAGAACACCACCCGTAGGCGTACAGGTGGACGGCTTGTGGACCATATTCACACTTGGTAATTTTTAGCGGTTATATAAGCCCCTCAATTCAAAACTCCGAACATGTTTTATCTCTAAAGTCCTTTTTAAATGGGTAACTTGGACACCGAATGGGAAAGTAAAACCACAAGATCTCGACATTCCAATAAAGACACATAAAAAAAAAAATTTTTTAAAGAAATAAAAAAAAATAAATAAAATTTTTAAAAAAATTTTAACGAAATTATTGCGATTTTTTTAAATTTTAGTATTAATTATGATTAATCCGATGAACTAAAAATTTTATGTTTTTTTATATATTATAAAATACGAACGAAAAATGGTTTTAGTAAAACCATATATGTACCCTTTCAAAAATCAATTTATTATAATTTTCGAATCACTTTTTTTTAAATTTCACTGACAACGATCATTAAAAAAAATTTTATTTTTCTCAAAAAAAAGTAATCGCCCCTTTCCCCCCAGACCCTACATGTAAAATACCCTCGGGAAAAACTTATATTAGAATTTTTTGCAGGCTCCCCACTGGTATTAAAACCCTAAGATTTAAATCTATTGTAATTTATGATATTTAATAATTATTTTTGAATTAAGGTTTTTTCTGACTTGAAAACGGGGGTTTGGAAGAATAAATGCTTTGATTTTTATTCCCTCGGCCAACCCCATTTTTATGTGGTTTCCCACATCATTCTTGGTTTTTTAACAAAAAAAAAAAATGTTTTTTAAAATCGTTTTTTGTTTTTGGTACACTTTAACCCCGAGTTTCAAAACCCCTTTCCATTTGAAACCCAAAAACTTTTAAATCTGTACATTACCACTTTTGGATATATACTGAAATTACTAAATTTTATAACAGTATGACTAAAAAAAAAAACCCCAATTTAGTTAAAATTTTTTTAGAAAATGTTTTTTGATAAGCAAAAACTTTCAAAATACTGTCAAAAAATGATTAAAATTTATATATATTCATAAATATATTTCTCTACAAATAGTCTTTTGGAAAAAACTTTGATTGTGTCACATGATTCAAATAAAGAAAAAGCTTTAACAGCTTTTTTAAACACACGCTTCAGAAAAAAAAACTTTGAAATTTTTTTTTACACATGAAAAAATCAGCAAAAAATGTTTTTATCTTCTAAAAACCACCGTACGTCTTCTTAATAAGGGTTTAAAAAAATATAAATTTTTTTATCAAAAATACAAAAAACGTTAGTAAACCATTTGCTTTGTATGCGTGAAGTATCCTATGAAATGGGGACATTACAAATTTGTGTTTTACATGCTCTTTTTGCCGTACCAAAAAGACAAAAAACCCCCCAAAATGAATTAAAAATAAATTCCACAATTCAATGATCGATGGTTAAAATTTGGATTTATATCATTATTTTAATCGTTTTTGGCATAAAAGTGATAAAAACAACTTTCTGATAGCAAAAATTTAAAAGAATGTTATCATTTATTTAAAATAATTTATCTTTTAAAAGATTGATGTATTAAAAAGAATTTCGTAAATGTCTGGTAAATTTACCCTTTCCGGGAAATGACTTGTTTAAACATTCTTACAAACCCGAATACGCGCAAAGCCTTTCCCGGGTTTGATTGACCAAAAAATGCCACTGGGTGTAGAACTTCAGGTCATCTGCTTTGTATAAAGGGGACTTGTCAATTAACCTGAAATTCGTCAAGTATTAAGATTTTATAAAATCATTTAAATCACATTTTTGATAGAACATAACCATAAAAAAGGCCGGGAAAAAAAAAATACTCATGACATGATATTAAAGTGAAGACATGAAAAAGCCGGTACATTTTTAAACCCATATTATATGATCCCCAAATACGATATTTGCAGTTTTTGACTATGCAACCAGTTATTACACATAATTTGTGTTATTTTTCCCCCTTTTGATCAGTTTTTATATGTGGGAATTTTTGCCAGAGTTTCTATTGGCCTCGTTGGCACACTACGATAGAAAACGTGGGAAATTTTCCGACCGCTGAAAAAAATGGAAAGCTAACATTACATATAGGATAAATGAATAGTTATTTTCCCCATATACCCTTTTGTCCATCAGGGTTTTATTCATCCTTTAGACCCTCGCTTTACGCTAGTCAAATTTATTCTGGATTCGACCCAGTTGCTAAATATACATTGGGGTCGCGGTCGGCCTAATTCCTAACCAGTGCGATGATCCACTTTTTTTTCTAAGAAATTTTTTTTTTCCCTTTTTTTTAATTAAGAAATTATAATTTTTAAAATTAAAATAACAGGTTTTTGGTAAATAATAAACTTATTTTCTTGATTCAAACTACTTTTTGAAAAAAACCAATAAATTATATGGGCTTTTGGTCCCTTGCGTTCCCATTTGGGTTGTTTTTCGTACGTCACTTACAAAAAGGCAGGGGAAAAGCGTGAAAATTTTGACTACGTAATCGGGTCTTACGACGGAATAAAACCCTAGGGGGGACAATGGGGGGATTGGGGTAAATAAAAATCTATTTTCCTATTGGTAATATTTTTTTTCCCCCAACCGTTTTATTGTATTTACAAACCCTTTTATCTTGGACACCAAAAAGGTGACGGCCATTCAATTTTTTATATGTAGGGGTGTGCGTTTGGCCCTACACCAAAAAGTATGAAAATTTTATCCTTTCTTTTGGTTAATTGTTTGAATGATAAAAATCATCACACAGTGTTCTTTGATCTACTACCAAGAAAAAACTTCCAAAATCTCTTTCTTTTACCTTCAGCGACACCAAACGGGAATTTTTTCAGTTCTTATTATCTAAATATACTAGAAATTATCTATGTCCCCCCTAACTACGACTAGTGACAAAAAAAAACATCAATTTTTTAACTAAGTAAAATGATTTTAAATTTTACGGCATTTTTAAAGATGGGAAAAAAAAAAAAAACCAAGGCAATGGTTTACCGTAGTCCCTGGTCAATCGATATAGCGTTGGGTTGTCATTTATAAGTAATTTCTCCATCCGATTCTATTTTCGGTAAAATTTATCCATGATCGGGACCCTGATCCTTTGATCCCCTTGATCCCTGTGGTCCTCAGTTTTCGGCGCGGAGGTTCACCGCGGACGTTGGTCACCGCGTCTTTGATGATTTAAAACCCCCGGGGATCGTCGGCATAAGGGTCTATCACCAGGAAACACGGTGATTATTTTTCCCTTAACCGTCACCATAATCGCGGGGGAAAGGGGGAAAAGTATTAAAAGCTACGTCCTTACTTTATACGGGCGTGTAATTAATACAGATATCTACTTTATCGGGCGTCATACACTATAAACAGGGAGTCGTGCACTATATACAGGGAGTGGTCACTTAAAGGGGTTTGGGTTTACTATAACGGAATCGCACCATAACAGGACTCGAGAAAAATAAGGTATCGCCACATATTACAGGTATCGACCTATAACAGGGACATCGTACGCTATATACAGGAGTCGTACAAAAATTTTACAGGGAGTCTACCTAATAAGGCTCGTACACTATAACAGGGAGCGTACACTATAACAGGGATCGTACTTATATAAAGGGAGTGGTAACATTAAAATTTTGTCGTACACTATATAAGAATTGTACCTTATCAGAAGTCTACACTTATAAAAGGGAGTCGTACACTTATACGGTAGTCGTACATTATATACAGGTAGGGGACACTATATACAGTTAGTCGTAACTATATCAAAAGTTTTACACTATATACAGATGTCTAACCCATAAAAGGTGTGTACCAATTACAGGTATTGTGCACAATACAGGGAGACATTATTACAGGTAGTCTACATAATACTGGTGCGTTTCACATAACAGATAGCGTACACTATATAAAGGTAGTCGTACCTATATACAGGTAGCGTACAATATTAAGGTAGTCGTACAAAATATACAGGGGTCGACACTATAACGATAGTCGTACCTATATAAATATCGTACATATATAAAGGGATCGTACATATAACGGTAGTCGTACAATATAAAGGTCGTACATTTTTACAGGTTGTCGTACATTATATACGGTATCGAAATATATCAGGATCGTGACATAACAGGTAGTCGGACATTATATACAGGTATCCTACATATTACAGGACGTCGTGCAATATATACTGGTAGCATACATTAATACGGTAGTCTTTAAATATATACAGGTAGTCGAACTTATTCAGGTAGTCGTACACTATAAATGGGGTCGACATTAACACAGGAAAAGTACACATTAAGATAGTCGTACATTTTTACAGGGTCTACACAATCGGTGTCGTCCCCTATATCTGGGATCTACTTATACACGGAAAAACCCTACAAATTCAGGTAGTCGTAAAATTTTTTTAAAAAACAGGTATCGTACACTATAAAGGTATCGTAACATATAATTTTAGTGGTATACTATAACAGGACAAACGTACACTTATACGGGAGTCGTACACTATTAAAGACGTCGTACGTATATACAGGGCGGTACAATATATCAGTAGTCGTACACAATACAGGACTCGTACACTATAACGGTTGTACACTATAACAGGTGTCGTACTTATTACAGGATGGTACACTATATACAGTATCGTAACTATTACAGGACTCGTACCTATATACAGGTAGTGGTACAAATATACAGGATCGTACACTAATCAGTAGTGGTACACTATTACAGGGAGTCTGCACATTCAGATAGTGTACCCATTACGGTGTCGATTATATCAGGTAGTCGTAACTAAAACTGGGATTGACACTTATACAGATGTCTAAAATAAGGTAGTCAACTATATACAGGTAGGGACAATTATAAGGTAGTCTCCCTATTACAGATAGTCGCCCCTATCCCAAAAGTCGTACCTTTAAAAAGGTGTCGTACACTAATACAGGTAGTCTTTCAAAAAACAGGTATCGTCATTTTATAAAGGTTGTCGTACATTAATACTGGTAGTCGTACACTATAACAGGTATCGTGCACAATACAGGGATCGTACATTTTTACAGGTATTCCCCCACTTTTACAGGACTCGGCAAAATTTTTGGTAGTCATAATTATACAGGGAGTCGTGCAATATACAGGTATCGAACATTTTTACAGGTAGTCTACACTATACTGGTATCGTAATTTAAAACAGGAAAAAGTAACCCTTTTACAATAGTGTACATTATATACAGGTGTCGTACCTAATTTCTGGGAGTCGTACATTTTACACAGGAAACCTACACTATTACAGGATCGTAAATCATATCGTGTGTCCTTTTTACAGGTGTCGTACACTAATAATGTAGTGGGATACTAATCAGGACAGTACACTATAAAAATTTTCGTACACTAATCGACGCTTACACATATACAGGACGTCGTCATATATACAGGTTGTTCACATAAAGGGCGTCGTACACTATATACAGGTATCGTACACTTTTTACAGGATCGTATCTTTAAAACGGTACCTCACTATTACAATTTCTCACTTTAAGGTAAACGTACATATATACGGGTGTTTACACTAAAACGGGACGTCGTACATTTATACAGGTAGTCGTACAATATTTTTCAGGTAGTCGAATTTAATTAAGGACGGTACAATATATACAGATAGTCGACACTATTAAAGGAAGTTGTGCATAATACAGATAGTGTACAATATATAAGCATATTTACACTAAATGGGTAGTCGTAAAATATTACAGGTACGGCAAAAATTATTGGACAATAACGGGCGTCGTACCTATAAAACGTCGTCACTATATATAGTAGTCGTACATAAAAACGGTAGCCGTCCCCTTTTAACGGGTATTTTGGGTTTTGGTTTTTTTTGGTTTTAACGTCCTTTTAACTTAGGTCATTAAGGACGGCCCCCCTTTTGGCACATGCATCGTGTGGTGAGTGCGATGTGTTTTTGGGAGGTGGGTATGTTCGTTTGTCCCTTGTGATAGCCGGAAATTTTCCCGTTTTTATAGTGCTACCTCACTTAAGCTACTGCCGAAGACACCCACCCAAACCCCCCACCGGTCACATTTATGAAAAAGGGGGCGAACCAGTCGTCCCACTCCCTAAATGCTGGGGGCGCCCCTAACGGAAAAGCAAACTACCATTTTTAAAGCCCTGGAGAGGGTAGGGAAAACCAAAACCCCCACGCCCCAAACCCCCAAAATAAAAGGGCAAAAGTGGGGCAAGGGACCTTAGAAGGAAAAAAGGGAGGAAAAAAAGGGATGTCCCAAATTTAGTCGCCTTAGATCAGAAAAAAGGGGGAAAGGAAAATTCTTATCCCCCTTCCTGAAACCCTCCTTTGGTCCCCCCAACTTTTTGCCTTTTATAAAATCTAACAAAAAACTTTCTTTATACATAACATAAGGTTTACGTACGATACTTTTTAACCCGTGTTCTTTTAACAGCTTTGATAATATCTCTGTTTTTAAACATTTGGTATAAAAAGACAATTATGTAAATGAGTAAGTATACACTTCTCATGAATATCAGCCGCCCAATGAAACCCAAACGGGGACGATTTTTTAAAATATGGATTTGTGTGAGGGGGACATAGGGGGGCCCGTAAAAGCTGTTGTAAATGGATTTTTACCGTCCACCAATGATTTGCCCGACTATAAAGGGGACGGGGTGTTTTTGCGTACATTTAATTTGTGAATGCAGTGTATACACACTAATAGTAAAATACTAAAGATCGTGCTTCCTCGTGGACTACGGCCCATGCTAAATTTTTCATTTGGGGAAATTTAAAAATATCGGGAAAAACGTTTCCAATGAAAAGGTAAGATTTTTTTAAAAAATTTAAAAAAAAACGCTCATAATTAATGAAAAAAATGTTTTCTTTAATTAAAAAATAGTTTAAAAAGAAGAATTTTCAAATCCTTCTGGGGCGTCATTTTTACATCGGCATGCTTTTGTGTACGATCTTGGAGAGGCGATGGTCACAATGATTTGTTATAATAACGTCGATTAGGACTAGTTTAACCATGTTTCCCCGGTAATTTTTTAGACTGTTAAACTTTTGGGAAAGTCAGTATTTTTAAAGGGCGCTGGGCCTAACGCCGTTAGTCGTTTAAAGGGGCTAAGCTGTACACTGTTACTCGGTTAGGCGCTAAACTGTACGAATTTAACGGGTTTGGACGCAAGTGTACGACTGTTACATCGGTTAGGAGCTAAGCTGTCGGGTTACATCGGTTAGGACGAAAGCGTCGACGTTTTAAACGTTAGGACGTAAGTGTAGATGTTACATCGGGTTTGGGCGCTAAGCTGCGATGCTACATCGGTTGGACGTAAACTGTACGATGCTACATCGGTTAGGACGATAACTGACGACTGTTACAAACGGGGGAGGACGTACTTACGCTGTCATCCCCGGTTGGACGCTTTTTACGTTAAAGTTTTATCGGTGCAGACAAAACCGGGTTAAGGTTGTAGTCTACAATAAAAAACTACCCGTTATAGAAATCCGACAAGTCCTGGGGAAAAATCAATATATTAATATTGTAAAAACCCGAAAGGGAATTACTGGACAGCTTCTGATGATTTACGACAAAAAAATAAAGCAAAAAATTGTCACAAACAACTGGAATTGGTGAAATTTTTTCCTTTCTTTTTTGAAAAAGAAAAAAAAGCATGGGATAAAAATCCCTTTTATTTGTTTAATCTAGTAAACACTTATAGTAAATGCTCTCTACTATAACTTAAACATACGCTATAATATTTGAATTTGAAGAACTGCCAACCCTTTTGATTCCCTATTTAAACCCTTTTTTACGTGTGCGGGGTTAACCCCAGGGTAAAAACCCCTGTGTTATATATACATGAAAGTGCGGTCCCCACATAAAGCGCGGGGTTTTTTGGGGTTTTTTCGACTAAGGACAGAATGGAAATCTTTTTTAACTCGTTACCTTATGATGATAGGGAAAAACCACAAAGAGACACAACCCCCAATTTTTTAAAAAGGGATTCCCCCCCAAAACGAGACTAGGCCCCCACGTTTAAGGGGATTCCTCCTAAAAACGAGACCTAGGGCCAAACGTTTTTTTAAACGGGATTCTTCCCTCATAAAAAAACTAGGGGCCCTGTTTTAAGGGGATCCCCCCTTAACGAAAAACCTAGGCCCCCACTTTTAAGGGGATTTTTTCCCTCAAAAAACGAGACACAGGACCCACTTTTTTAAGGGGTTCTTCCCCCATAACGAGACCCGGGGCCCCCACGTTTTAAAAGGGATCTCCCTTCAAGAGACACTAGGGCCCCCATTTTTTTAACGGATGCCTCCCAAAACGAGACACTGGGGCCCACTTTTTTAACGGTTCCTCCCCCAAAACGAGACACTGGGGCCCACGTTTTAATGGGTTCCCCCTCAAAAACGAGACACTAGGGCCCCCACTTTTTTAATTTTGGGATTCCCCCCCTCATAAGAGACATAGGGCCCACTTTTTTAACGGTTTCCCCTCCCTCACAACAAATTAGGGCCCTTTTTTAACGGGATCCCTCCCTCTCAACGAGACATAGGCCCCCAGTTTTAACGGTTTTCCCCCTCTAAGAACAAGGCCCCTTTTTTTTATGGGGGATTCTTCCCCTTCAACGAGACCTAGGGCCCCATGTTTTAACGGGATTCTTCCCCTTCAACGGGGGACCCTAGGGCCCACTTTTTTTAAGGGTTTTTCCCTTCAACGAGACACTGGGGCCCCCCGTTTTACGGGTTCTCCCCATAAGGGAAAAAAACACTAGGGCCCACTTTTTTAACGGGATTCCTTCCCCAAAACGGGGGACCTAGGGCCCACTTTTTTTTAACGGGATTCTTCCCTCTCAACGAGACTTGGGGCCCCACTTTTTACGGAATTTTTCCCTCAAAAGTGCCTAGGGGCATAAAGTTTTTCTAAGGGGGTTTTTTAGAGCGGTTTTACCCCCAAGGGGCAGTGTATAAGGCTTAGTAGAGTTAGCCACAAGGGACAGGGATGGTGCATATCAAATTTTATCGTCTTTAACCGAAAAACAATGTGTAAGCATTTCATAAAATTTTCCAATACAAACCGATTTTTTTCCTGGGTGTTTTAATAAATGAAATGACGACTTTGAAAAAGAATAGTTAATTTTTTACCCGCCTGGATGTAGGAAAAACGACAATTCTGGTCCCCGTTTTACAAAAATTTTTGCCCGTGCGTCACGAGGAGCCGTCCCTTACTTTCTCTAAAAAAAAATACACTTTTACAAAAATGTCAAAGGGGTTTTTGTGTCAAGAAAACCTTTTAATGTTTTTTATAAATTGCATTTTACATCGTTCTTTTCTTGGTTTCTTTCAACATTCCAAGCCTACACCAACTGGTTGTCACTGCGGTAGTCGGGTTGCGTTGTTTTTTTTTAGACCTTACCTAAAAAGACGTATATTTCGAGAATCAACGTTTTTTGTTTTGGGTTTACACGAAAGGGCGTCACCAATATTTCCCCCTTATGTAACATATCCACCATTAGTGATACCCACCGACCCCCGGCGGTCCTTGATGGGCAAACCCCAAGTTGGAAATGGCCAAAGTCTTGTAACTAGAAATGGTTTAAGGCCGTTTTTAAAGTTTTACACAAAAACTCTCATCTATTTTTTTTCAGACACCGGCAGAAAAAAGGATCAAAAAGTTCTAAACTGATTTATTAAAAAATTTTTTCAATTGAAGGAAAATATTTCGAATGTTTCAGTAATCAAATAATTTTTAAAAATTTGCCCCAGCTCGAGTTTATTTGGGCTAAGCGCGAAAAGATGCCGCACTTGGCGCTTCCCAGAAAAAAGGCGAACTACTTTTCTAAATACAATGCTAGAAAAGCAGGAAAAAAACATTCCCAATGAAACTTGAAAGGCGGTATACCGTTAAACAATGCAGGTTTTGTGAAAAAATAAAAAAGTAACGTGAACCCGTAAAATTTTAAAACGGTGGAGGGTAAAAGGTTTCCTCACTGGCGTTTCGACTTCCCCAAAATGCTTCTCTAATTTAATGGAAAATAGGGAAGGGAGCAAAAAAAGAAAGACAGAGTTGAGACCGGAAGGTTAGGGTTTCCAAGTTAATCTGTAAAAACCCCCAAAAAAAGGCAAAAGGAGATTTTCCCAGGTCCTTATTGAAGTTATTTGGAAGAAAACTATTTTTACAGTTCCATATTTTATAGAGGAAATGTGATTTTTCCCAATTCATCCCCTTTTTAATTTTATAAAAAAGAATTGTATTTAGAGTTTTCAAACCCTTTCTTTTTATATTTTTGAAAATTTATTCTAGAGGGCCCCTTTTTATTTTTTATATTAAATCATATTATCCGCAGGGCCTTTGAGTGTATATGATAAATAGATCGTAATTCATTTTATTAGTATATGATAAAAATTTTTGTAGGTCTCTTTTAAGTACAGGTATAGATTTCAGACATTTTTTGGGTAGAGTCCCCCCTTTTATTAGTATTGATAAAATTTAAAATCATGAGTCCCCCTTTCAAATTTGTATATGATAAATTTTTTGTTGAGAGTCCCATTTTTTTTTTGTATTGGTAGAAAATTTTGATATTAAATTCATACATGTTTGGTGGGGGTGTTCCCCCCCGATGTGGGAGCTTAAAGAAAAAGTACCGACCGGGTTTTCGGGGTCCCCCCGTTTGGGGGAAAGGTTTTTCCCGGTTGAAATAAACTTTTTATCACATTTTAAAACCTTCTGATTTAAAATGGATATTTTTGTCTAAAAAACCCCACCCCAACAAAAATTTGCCCCTTTGATGATAGGAAAAACCCCACGATAACCCCCCCTCATGAAAACCTTTTCAGGGGACACATTGATTCGCCGGGGTTTTGTTTTACGGTACAATTGTACCCCGTGTGGGGCCCAAAATTTAAAAACGAATTCAGGGGGAGCAGGAAGGCAGCTAGCCCCCCTGACTCGCTCTGGGGCGTTTTCTACTACTGCATACAAGGGGATTCAAAAAAAATTTTCCCACGCAGCAAAGACACCCGGGTTTTTTAATGGGTTTAAAGGGGGTTTAGTTATAAGTAAGCGACCAAAAGGGAGGTTTAAAATCGTATTTCTGATTCAGGCTATAAAAAGAAGAGGATATGTGCGGTCATATTAAAATAAAAATTAAAGAAAAAATTCGGAAAAATACCCTTTTGGGTTAATTGAAAACTTTAATATTTATTTTTAAAAATCAAAAAACATGGCAGAAAAACCGTAAAACGACAAGTGGCCATGGGTGGGACGGACAGTGACAAAGTCAGGAGTAAACGCGCCTAGGAAAAAGAGGGTAGGGCTTGTCTCCGAGGATATGGTCGGGAAAATCCGGGGACACTCACCGCCATAAACTACACTTGGCTTGCCCCCAACAATTTGTTTGGGGGGAGAAAAGTGATAAAAAGCTGTTTTAAAACCCCTGAGGATTTACCCGGGGGCCGAAGGGGCTGCCAGTGTGGGAACAGCATATGAATTTTAGAAAAAAGGGCAAAAAACCCGGGGCAATGCCAAGGTCCAGGTAAGAAACCCTTTATGAATATACTTTTACGTTTTTTTTTTTTTTCCGCCTTTTTACGCTTTTTTTAAAGATGATTGCCATTTTTTTTGTTTGACCCAGAAAATTCCAAGTATTAAATGAGCCTCGATACCTAATGCCCATTGGAACCTCGCCGCTATCGAATTATTTTTTGTAGAATTATATGGATCAGCACGCGTAATTACGAAATCGCCCAGGATATTGATTATTAACGTTTTTTGAACGATTTTGGGTTACCTCACAAAATTTTTTCCTGCCCTTACCCGAGAGTGGTTTTTGGGCCCCAGAGTTCCATATCCTTAAATACCCCCCCTATCAGATGTAAAAAAGAGTTTTAGTGATTTCCAGGGGCTTCTCTTCTTTTTTGAAAAATATTTAAAAACTTTGGTGAAAGTGAGAAAAGCTGGGAGAATGCCACTTTTTTTGAGCGCACCACCTGTT
>NW_022980194.1:0-23053 GCF_902652985.1 Pecten maximus | reverse complement strand
CCAAAATAAACTCATTGTCAAGATAATTAATTAACAATAAGTTTAGGCTGTAGGCTGATGGTGTTACAACTTATCAAACATTTCACGTCTAATATTCATGTTGTTTGGACAATGGGAAAAGTAATGAAAAGATATTTCACATTGGTTACAACATGCACATGAAGGTGATTCTACTCAATTCGGCGGATCTGGAGGGGATCGAATGGACCTGAGCGGGATTTTAGCTGTATTATAGCTAAGCTTTTGTTTCATTTAAGTGTTAAGTGCAAGGATGAATGTCGCGATATAAAATGAAGATTCTATTTATAAAATTATCATTTGGTAATGTTATCTCGAGCTTTATATATGGGACTTAGGACTAAACTGCAATCAATGTAAGATGTACGTACCAGATAACCAAATAAAATTTTTAAAAAGTGAGTATTTAACCGATTAATAGAATAAATTCTTATTATCAATTTCCTTGCATTAAACACTGAAATATTGCACAAACTTCCCCGTCCCGTTCAGGTCCACCATGTTGGTCGATTCAATGATTACCAACCCATTAAGCTTGAAAACGCATCATTAAAACAATTCACATAGAAATGGTAATATTATATACGAAAGCCTATTTGTGTCGATTAAATGAAATATACATGTTATAACGCGGGGGAAAAACACGTTATTCCGGAAATAAAGCCGCTTGTTTGCGTTATAACGTAAAAAAAGACCTAATAACGCGAAAAAAAATCACGAAATAACGCGAAAAAACCCTGATAACGCGAAAATAATTACGAAATAACGTAAATCAAAACACTAATAAGGAAAAGAAATTTCCTCATTAACATTATCTAAAACGCTTGTCGTTTGTTTGATACTATTTCCATTGACACCTAGAATATTTAAAACGATCTGGTTATCGTTTCAAAGCTTCGTAATTAACGAATTTTGCGTTAGTCATATTTACGAATTACTATGCATTTCACAAAAAAATCGTAACTTACGAACGTTCGCAAGCAGCTCTTGCTTCCCTCGCTAAGCTCAAAAGTTCCAACACTCTCCATCGAAGGCTTTATATATATTAATCAAGCTTGACGACAAATATGATCAATTGTCGAATAATTTAAACGAAATCCGGACCGGTTTTCACATATCAAGCTGACATCCTCTGAATATTTCTGTAGCATTTGATTTAGTATAGATGTACTTTTGAACAACTTTCCCATACAACTGACGATTTTAATCCGCCTGTAATTTCATGTTTGATATATTCATTCATACCATTGTCATTAGATTTGTTAACAGAGGAAATACAATGTATTTA
Source organism: Pecten maximus (assembly GCF_902652985.1). Lineage (NCBI taxonomy): Eukaryota > Metazoa > Mollusca > Bivalvia > Pectinida > Pectinidae > Pecten > Pecten maximus. The sequence continues at coordinate 21,747 of NW_022980194.1, read as the reverse complement.
ATTGAATAAGTTGTACAACTTATGCCCAATCCCGTTGCTTAAAGAGGCTTGCCCGCAGAGAGATCAGAAAAATTGGCTAATAGAAAAAGAATTTTTACACATGACAGATTGTTGGAATTGTTGAGTTTTTCATTTTATTTTCCTTATAAAACGCTGAAAAGTGATATTAAAACCTCATTTTTTAAATATTATTTATTTAATCGCAACCCACAAGAAGTCCCTGCTATAAAGTGGAGTCTAATTTGATTGACACATCAAAGAAACAAGCACGTGCACAGTGCCGCACAGTGATAACTTCAAAGGCAGCGGCGATTTACAAAGAAGATTTGCCGTTATATTCCATACATTTCCCTCTCAGGTTGAGTTTTAAAACGTCTTTTAAATACATATTCGGTAATTGTTTTCTAGAAATAAAGTCGGAAAGCCTCTAATTTTGTCATATAGAAACGTGTACTGAAGTTTATTTAGTGATCGGAGATGTGCCGTTTATCGGTCCGTCTGCGGGTAAGCCTCTTTAAAGGCAATACAATATGTTAAAATCAAATTCAATTTAAGTGTCATTCATTTTAAATACATTGTACATTAAAGTACATTGCACACCAATCGCATACATATAATACAATAAAATGTCCAACATTACGAGACACTATAAACATTAAAATTTTAGCGTTCTTCCGTTATCTTTCAACATATAAGAGTCACCTGTGACATGGGGGCGTACATGGAAACCAAGATATTAAATCAACTGTACGGAGCCTTCTTGTAAATTGATTTATTCGGGGAAAAAATGAATAAGAAAACAAACAAAAAACCTTGGATTAGATAAGAAAGCGTGACATGGTTAAAATTGTGGATTCTCAGCAAAACCTGTAAGGTCGCTTACAAAGAAAAGAAAATTGACCTAAATAATATGTTCCTTCATTTTCATGTTGGACAATGTTAGTTTTTTCATCAAACATCACACAAAATTCGATTTATGAGTTACAAATTAATGAAATCCATAATTTATGGATATCCATAATTCGAATAATGGATATCCATAAATCGATTTATGGATATCCATAAATCGAATTATGGATATCCATAAATCGAATTATGGATATCCATAATTCAAGGTACGTTTCTTTTTACTAGCTTCTTTTTGATTAACTTCAATGCGTAGACACGTAACTTATAAATAAACTACAAGGCACGAACTGTTCAAGTTAAAAACTGTGGATGATTCAAACTATTGAAAATTAAAGATACATATGCATATAATTATATGTGTCACCAATTTTCGTAGTACAGTAAAGTTGACCACCGTTAGGGTCACCTTGCCTATCCACCGAGCAATTAGCAAATCAGTGTCAACCAACGTATTGGGCACAGGTAAGTTTTGATATATTAATAAATATGCAACATGAATTATTATCTATATTTTCTTTATATTGCTGATAATAAGTTGATTGTACTCTCATATATGTAAATCATTTTTTAAATCGAGGCTTCTTCTTGCACCACCGTAAAAGATGCATATAAGCAAATACGATAAAAATTCTTCATATGACAGGATGAAAATTATAAACATATAAATAACCCGTGTAGGAGTCATAAGACGATCAAACCAGTCCCTAAATTTTGCTTCCAGTTACATGTATCTTGTCTCCTCTTGCTGCGATAGAAGTTAGTAACATCATTTTAAATCGTATACCCTTTTTTATATATTATTTAAGTGGAAATCTAGCCATTTAGTCCCTTTAAAAAATCTGTATACAGCGAGGACGACTCAATCACGAGTTTAAGGCATCTAGGATATACGTGTATTTGGTAGACTAGAAATACCGCCCAAAATAACTTTAATGTTGAATTCGAGGGGTTATCTATAGGTTGAATTGAAATAACACTTTATACCTATTTATTGATTTGCATAAATTGATTTATGAATATTAAATATTATAATTATGGATATATAGATATTGATATATCGGAATTTACTCTTTGCAGTTTAAATAAGAACAACTTATTTCTTCTACATCGTGCTTAATACCGAATGAATAATTAAATTGAAAGTAAGCATAAGTCCATATCAATTGATTAGTTGTCTCGTTTAAATAAAAAAGATAATTTGTTTCAGGTGATAAGGATTTTAATCATATAAAGCATGTGTTGTATCTCAACTTATCATACCCCGATGCAGGTCATTACTCCTAATGCCTGTCATAACATTCCAATGTGTGATTAACGACATTTTATTAAAAAATAGAAACAAAACAAAAACAAGAGAGAACAAAAAGAACAACATACTGAAATAATTTGTTATAACATATATCATTTGATAGGCATTTTATAAATATATATAGTCAGACCTTCTTTATTAATTCAAATTATAAGAAATAGGTCCACCAAAAAGTTATTGAAAGCTGGAATCACTGTTTTAATGGGGATGGTCTCAAAAAATATTCTAGTTCAATTTATACATTATTTAATTAATTTATTTATTTATTTTGTTTCGTTTTATTGCAAGTATTTTGTAATATAACTGTGAAAGAATATGACGAATCGTTTCATTAAATGTTGAAGTCTTCTATAAAAAAAAGAAATTATGATAAATTTTGCGAATGTCTAATATAGATATATTTTATAAGAATTATTTAATATTGTCATAAGTACTTAGTACCTCCCCTGAATTGCAGAGATTACTGCACTTCCTGTACCTTATCGGAGCAAAACAATGTCAAAAGTCACAAAAAGAACATAAACATCTGTCAAAAATCAAGTTTGACTGTTTCATGATCAACATAGTTACTACACTTAGGTCTATATGTTGCAGTCGGCGAAGGGAATACTAATCAGACATGTGCAGGCCTACTACAAATAATATAAGTTCCACGTCTGAAAATTAGCATTAGTCTGTTCTCTGATCATATTTCTATGTACGTGATATGCCACATCTTAAGTACACAAATTTGTTCATAAATCATTTAGTACACCTACTACAATGCAAGATGTAAACAAAGTTTGTTAATAATGTATGTTGTAAATCTACGTACGTACACCAACGACAGGTACATTCTACACTCTACGAACACTATGATCCATACGCTGTCAAATAGAGAGGACATGAATGATTTTTCTTCAATTTAATATCCATTTCTATGTGCGTTTAAAATACCTCTAATACAATGTGCATATTACCGATTTCAAATCTAGATTAAAATTACCAAAACAAAAACACAAATAACTTGGAAAAAGTCAGAGGAGTTCCGATATTGACAATCAAGAGTTGTCTACCCTGCTGGCCGTGGTTCGATTTATGGATATCCATAATTCATTTTTTTTTGTGTCATATTTTTACTTACTCTTCTTTGGAGGAATTTTTAATGTCCCCCAGAGGGGATCGAATACTTGGACACAACTCACTAGATTTCCGTGATGGAGTGTCTTTCAGAAAAGTGTCAATGCGTCTTTGATCATCTTGATTTTGTCCTTTCACTGTCTCATCATCTGCGTTCTTTTTAATGTTCTTGTTTTTCTTTGGGGCACTTCTTCGTTTGGGAGGTTTGAATTATCATGATCTTTTATATCAGCTGTAACACGGGTGGCTGGAGGCGTTGACGCACTTTCCTCACGTTGCTGTTCATCATCCTGTTTCTCGGTGGATTTTTGCGCGTCTTCATCAGCTTCATCAGAGTCTGAGGTTTCACTGTCGTCATTGCTTTGCCATAATTGTGGGCAATTAGTTTTGATATGCCCGGTTTCCTTGCATTGCCTACAGACTTTGTCATTAGTGCAGTCTCTGGCATGATGACCAGTCTGCAGGCAGTTGGAACAATGGACATTGTCATTAGGTTGACCACGATGTTTAATCACTGCTCGATATTTCCCTCCGATAGTCATTATCGTAGGAAGGGGGCTTTGTAATTTCTTGACTACAACAATTCTGTCCCCTGTCTCACAATTTGTTAGAAACCCATCGACTCTTAGCCGTTCTCTGTACATGTTTACAACATCACAGCCTTTAAGTTCTAGGTCCCGTTTTATTTGGCCGCCGAATGACGAAAGGGGTACATTTTTGACTCTCACAATTGTCGTATCTTCATTATCTGTGTGAGCTATTCCAGGGTTGTATGAGTATATCTTTATGGACTTTTGTCTCAAACTAATCCATTGGTGATCAACTGGAAGCGTGAATCTTGGCTATCTAGGTATATACGCCACATGCCACGTACACGTTGTAGTCCTGTCAATTGTTCGATAGGAATGACGTTTCCAATTGCTTTGTATAGTTCAAAATGGTTTAACCATTATTCTTTAGGGACTGTTCTCGTTCCAAAAATGTCCATTTCAACAATGAAAACAGGCTTTACTGACCTGGGAACTGGAGAGGCGACCTCGGAGTAGGTACGCGCCATGGCGCCATTTTCCTCGTGCTTTGTGTCCAAATTCCTTCCTTCCTCCATTTCTCTTCTTCGGTTTGCTTTCCAGCAGAAAAATCAACCCTGTCCAAGGATTGAATCTTCAGTATCTATCAGTCGCAAAACTGTATAGATATCGCAACGTAATTTACGTTAACATTCAAAAATATGTAGATCACGAAAACAACCCTCTACCGTAGTTCAAGGGCAGATCACTTTTCTCCCCATAATTCATTTTTAAATATCCATAAATAAGTCGAATTATGGATATCCCTAAATGAATTATGGATATCCATAAATGATTTATGGATATCCATAATTCATTTATGGATATTCGAAATGATTTATGGATATCCATAAATAGTGACTTTTTTCCACTTTGGCTTGCCATAGTTTTTGTTAAAAAAATGTGTTCAATGAGTGTCATTAAAACTTCAGATTGAACGTTAAATATTGTTTGATTTGTTTCAATTGATGACAATTTCACGTATACGCGATACGTATCGTATCGTGATGTCTGTATCGCAATACGTATCGTATCGTGACATTGTTGCTGATACACAGCACTAATTCACACATATAAACTAGCATCCTTTTCCATTCACAATTGTGCACATAAATTAGCGTACACTGTTTTCAATATAAAGTACACAATCATAGTTACACGCATACATTCCCAAATTATATGCATACTCGCATACTACATATATTCTACATTCTGAACACATATATTCACACTCACAATTAATAATCAATAATAATGATGGTGGATAAAGATTGTTGCCATTGAACAATTATTAATTCTACAATATTTTAAATGTCAAAAACATTCTTGAAAAACAATATGGCATTAAATAAAATACTGCAGTTTTTCCCAACTATTTCGTCAATATAAACTAGAATATATTGTGTTGACGTCTATCTAGACTGGTGTTACTTTCACTGCCAAAACACATAAAATATCCAATATATGCACTTGTATGAATAAAAAAGATCCAAGATAATTAATTTTTATAACCTGGAATGAAAAGTTAGAGACTTTAAATACTATAAAACCAGTTTAACAGAAAAAAAAACTTGATCAAATTTGAGTTTGTCACTGCTGGTGACATGTTATCTGTTTGTCAATTTCAATAAAACATGCGAAAAATTCATTTTTTATGGGGACATAATAAGCTGATATCTTTTACAGAAACTGCACAAAATAGCCATGTCGTTTCGCTCACAAATCTCTGAAGCACACAATTCGACTTGAAATGCAAATGGCAGTTGTGAATCATAAATAAGACATTTAAGGAGGTATTTCAACATAAAAAAATGATCTTATTAGAAATTATAAGGAGCTTTAGACCAGGTCAGGTTTTTATTTTATTTTTTTTTAATGTTCGAATGTTGAGTTGGGGTAAAAGATTTCTGAAAAAGGAACCAAACTCACCTGATTGAAAATTTGTTTTAAAATGGTCCTCTCTCTATGATCAGACTTAAAGTCCTTAATGTCTTAAAAGTATGATAAAGGAGAATTTTAATGCTTTAAATTATAGAAGAAATTGTTAGCATTTACATCAAATAAATGGTTATTTAAGGAAAATGCACGACCAATAAATATTTAGGTTTAAAACATACCAATTTGTCACTTTTTATTCGTGTTTGAAATCCAATATCATTCTCCTATAAAGATGACCCTTATAAAAGGGCGAATAATAAAAGATTTTCAAACAGTGATGAAATTGGTTCAATTTTAGACAATAATCTAAACATTTTCTTACCACAGATAATCAGGATGATACCGGCATGTGGATATGTTGGTGACAATCCACTCGGAAAGCCGAACGGTAAAACGTTCGGAAGAAACTGGCCCGACATGGTTGCCACTTTTTGAAAATCTATTAAATGAGGAATCCATATGGAGAATTAAAATATGAAAAGTAAATATGAGCAAACAAAATCATCTTAGTAAACTATTGTAGCTGGAAATATCACAATTTAAATATATTTTAGCCAGTTTAGCATGGACAATAAAAAAGTTCAATTTAGCATGATTAAAGGATATATAGTGACAAGTTAACAATTGACCATTTGCTGAATATTAGTATTCAAAATTGTTGTTCAATGGACCGTCATATGTAAATAAAAATTCAAACAGTAATACTTACTTAACAGTAAATGTGTACCCGGCTACAGACTACCTTACAGGAAGCCCGTTGTATAGCAAATGTACGCTACACGTCAGTCAAATTTCATCCAATCCTTTAACGTCTTTCATGTCCTGCACTCTATAACCTGTACCTTCTTAAATAGCATTGTGATAGGGTTAATGTTAGTGTAATGGGAACAGCCTTGTCAAATACAGCTAGAGATAAGTATAGGCTATAGGTACAAATCTGGGAACAGCCAGGGTTAGGATTTAAATTTACATTAAAGGGGAATTATCAGTTACACAACGTCATGGTATAATCACTTGCATTCCTAAAAAAGACAAACCTCGTCAGTTTATGAAGAACTGGAGGCCTATAACATTATTGAATATTGTTTATAAAATAGCATCGGGGTAATAGCAAATAGAATAAAATCTGTACTTGATAAAACTATAAGTAAAGATCAGACAGGATTTCTTGCTGGTAGATATATAGGTGAAAACACAAGACTTTTATATGATGTCATGCAGTTTACAGAAGATAATAATATTCCTGGTATGGTTCTAAGCGTTTGACTCGGTATCCTGGAAATTTATTGAAAAAGTATTAGGGTTTTTTGGTTTTGGGAATGATATAACTAACTGGGTAAAACTATTTCATAGTAAAATAGGGACATCTGTAAATCAAGGGGGGAATCTTTCTTCATTTTGTTATATGAAAAGGGGATGTAAACAAGGTGACCCAATAGCGCCATACATTGTTATTTTGCAGAAACTCTTGCTATTCGGTTTAGAAATAACACAAAAATAAAGGGTATTGAAGTAGATAACATACATGTTCTTTTATCTCAGTATGCAGATACTTACCTGACACTAGATGGCACTGAATAATCCTTGCGAGAGTCGATAAATGAACTACACACATTTGCAAATATTTCTGGTCTAAAGATCAATATTGATAAAACAGAAGTTGTTTGGATTGGGAGTAAAATGCATAGTGAAGACACATTTTTACCAGAGCATAATCTAAAATGGGGGAAAGACAAATTTTGTTTATTAGGAATTGATTTTAGTGTCAATTTACATGAAATGATTAAGATGAATTTTGACAAGAAAATAGTAAAATTAAAGTCTGATTAAAACTTAGAGTAGGATAAATCTAACTCCAAATAGGAAAGTTCATTTGATTAAATCATTAATGATTTCACAGTTTAATCACTTAGTTATTTCCCTTCCAAATCCAGATGAAAAAATAATCAAGGTAATAAACTCTATTTTATATGAATTTTTATGGCACAGTAAGCTTGATAAAGTTAAAAAAGATGTTATTGTACAAGATTATGCTCATGGTGGTTTAAAAATGATCAATATTAATAATTTTATTGATGCTCTAAAAGTAAGTTGGATTAAGAGATTGTATCAGTCTCCAAGCCGATGGGAAGTCTTTTTGGTGAAATTAGATAACTTGGAGAGACTGCTAAACATTGGTGGTAATTATATTAAATTATGTGAAGAAAACTGTAATAATTTCTTCTGAAGAGATGTTCTTAGGGCTTGGTATAGATTAGATAGCTCCAATAATATGAAAGTAATTAAAGGGAAGTCACTCTTGCAAACACCCGTATGGCACAACAGAAGTATAACTATCAGTGGTAAATCAGTATTATATCAACAGTGGTATGCAAAAGGTGTTTATTTAATAGGAATTTTTTTTCAAAGATTATAGTACAAAAACATTATTTTTGTATGATGAATTTATAAACAAATATAATATAAATACTGATTTCTTAAAATATAATGGATTAGTTACAGCAATTAGGAGATGTTTACAAGACTATCAAAATGAAGAGTACAACATGGCCTGCCCAGTTCTACCTGTCAACATTGCTATCTTCCTAAAAACAAGACCAAAGGCTCTAAATTATTCTATGATTTGTTAAACATTAAAAAAAGTTTAACAGCCAAGGGCAAGGAAAAGTGGGGTGAAGTTTTTAATTTCAATGATAAAGATTGGCTAAATATATATGTACTGCCTTTTCAAAGTACTAAAAATTCGAAACTACAATGGCTTCAATTTAGAATCTCACATCATTTCTTAACCACAAACTAATTTCTTTTTAAAGCCAAGCTAGTAGATAGTCCTCTGTAATGTGTGCAACTCTGAGAGGGAAACCATTTAACATCTATTTTTGGAATGTGATCAAGTCCAAAACCTTATTCAGAGTATTGATCTATTGTTGGAAGCCCTATTCATACCTTTCACACTAAATAAACAGACATTGCTTTTTGGTAAGTTCACTGATAACAATTCTGTAGTATACAAAGTTGACAATCAAATAATTTTGCTAATTAAACAATATATCTTCAGAATGAGATGCCTGCACAAGACCCTGACCATTAATGCTCTGATTTACTCTTTATTTGATCATTACAAAGTTCAGAAATATATTTCTTGTAGTAAAAGGGTGAGGGCAAGAGACACGTTTGCAAATGAGTGGAAGAAGTGGGAAACATTAATGCAATTTTAGAATCATATAATGTATGTAAAATCAGAGATAATGGATAATCCATTATTTATGTGCCCTTGGTAAAAATAAGATTGTTATTGTTTATCACTGACATTATAATTTTTAGAGCACCAGTCCCTGACAAGGTTGTCATGTTCAATTTTTGTCAATTTTTCAAATAAAATAATTTAAAGTACCTGTATCCATCCTGTTCTTTTCTTCCTTCTCTGCATTCCTTTCATACTCTTTACCAATCTTAGTTATAATTGAATTTTAACATTTTTTGATAATCTCTCTCTCTCTCTCTCTCTCTCTCTCTCTCTCTCTCTCTCTCTCTCTCTCTCTATAATTGGTATATTTAGTATGAAGTAGTATCAAGAATTTTCCTGGAAGTACTATTTTGCATATGTTTTTTCTTTTCTAAAAACATTGGGTTTATATGTTATATATCGACCAACACTTGATGATCACTGATCCAATCAAAAAAAGGGGTTAGCTTGACGATTGGTGTTTATATGTTTATTACAATAGTACCATTTACTGGAAGTACTATTTTGCATTTGTAGTTATATACCTTAAAGTGTTCTTTCATAACTTCCTCTATCCTCCTTCTATAACTGATTAGTTGCTGGTTATAACTTGTTTAGGGGTTGTTCAGAATCCTTGTGTATGAATCTTTTGTTGTGAAATGGTAATGTGACAAAAAATAAATCAAAACTAAAGTGAATGTTTATAAACTTTAAAAACAACTTGTAATGCCTTGTTACCCAGGTTGGTAATAATATTTTGAAAGTGATGACATTTCCCGTAAGAAACTACCTCTGAAAATTTAAAATCAACTAGAAATATCTAGAAACACAACTTGGTAGTGATTTTCTATTATTGAAGACGCATGATATATGAGCATACTTACTAGTCGAAAAATACCAGCGTTTTAGTAATAGATTGCAGGATACATCACTTAAGCAAATGTTAACTGTGTTCAAATTTGTACGATCACATGAATAAACAATTTTGTAATAAAAGACTAAAGAACGAGCACTTAGTAATGTTTCAATAGTTACCCAGATATAAATACATTTCGATGAAAATACAGAAGAAACAATTAAAAAAAACTCCTTCAGTGCTTGACATTATAAGTTATTTTGGGTCTCTTGAATTCCCTTCTTGATATCGACATCTCTGGCCCCAAGAATAACATCAAGTCCAAGATGACCACATATCTGTATGATGTCCCTGACCTCACTGACGAGTCCTAGATGGACAAACTTCTGTAAGATGTCCATAACATCACTGACGAGTCCCAGATGGACAGACTTCTGCAATATGTCCGAACATCACTGACGAGTCCTAGATGGGCAAACCTTTGCCTAATGTCAGTAACATCTCCGACGAGTGCTCGGTGGACAAACCTCTGTATGATGTCCCTTTCCTCAATGACGAGTCCTAGGTAGCAAACTACAGTATGGTAGGCTGGCCATGGGCGATTTGTTTGCTAAGCAAATAACTCCTGTATTATGATATCCATAAAAATGATAAAATAAATGTACACTATAATTGGTATATTTCAGTATGAAGTACTATAAACAGGCTTCACATTTGTTAAAACAAATAGTAATACATTGGCTCCGAATTTTTTAAATTTCTGGATTTTCCGAAAACGTGTTTTCACAGGAAATTCAGTTTTGCCTACAGCACAAAAATGGAACCCCCTACTTAAAGGTAAGATAGCAGAAAAACTTAATTTACAACATATGTCAAAACAAGATTCAGTCTGTTTTTGGAATAGAGATATTTAATTTCACAGTTTTCAGGAAAAAAATGTATAGAGCTTTTACCATGGTATCCACAGCTCCAAAAAGTCACAGAAAATATAAGTTTACTGATCCTTCAGAGTTTTATTAAAATTGCAAATGTTGTACAGATTACAAATATATAAACTTTATTACAGGTAATATTTATGGTTAACTGACAACGTTTACATATCTAAAACATGTGCCGTATTTTTCAGAATTGGGCATTTTTACTGTACTCTGCTGCCCTAGAATAAACCTCTGTAAGATATCCCTGACCTCACTAATGTGCCCAAAAATGGACAAACCTCTATAGGATGATCCTGACCTCACTGACGAGTCCTAGATAAGCAAAACTTTGTATGATGCCCCTAACCTCACTGATAAGTGTTACATTTACAATCATCTGCATTATGCCTCTAACCTCACTGACAAATCTTGCATTTACAATCAATCATCTTTATGATGTCTATAAAAACAGCTTAGACAATCCACTGTATAAATACGTTCGATTGTAAGATATTTACTTTCGAGTATCCAATGTTATTTGATAGCATGATATTTGAAAGAACGATATAAGAAAATAATCGTATGATTTTAATGCATCGAAGGGGTATGTGAAGACACCAAATTATTCGGGGTTCATCCTAGGGCTGTAGCGCTCCAGGGTTTGACTTTTGAACTTTAAAAACAAATTCTGGAAACAGTTATTGGTTATAGTTCCACAGTTCTCAAAGCAGTTGTCTGTTAGTAAACTACCAATGAAATCACGTCTATCTATAACGGATCTTTTTAAAATAAGAAATGCCAAAACTGGCGTACCTTATTCGTTTAAATACAGTTTATAGTTTATGAAGAATAAAACAATGAGATAAATTCATCGCTGATTATCAGACATGATTTCTAAAGTTCGCTATTACAGAGAGAATACAATATTCCTGTTAGATTGCAAAACAGCTTTGGATTGTATGTCTTGGAAATTGGAAAGGAAGATTGTCAATTCGGGCTTTGACCTACTTTATTACTTATTTGATGTGAATGTTTTGCAACTGAATTCTCCAAATCTGCTAGCATTTCAACATATTTTTACTACAATTACAATATTTAGGTTGTAATGTTCATTTAAGATGCTCCCACTTTGAACCCCAATTTTCTGTGAGTCCACATGAATTCGGACGTTTTCAAAATGAACTTTATGCAAATTATTTTCGGTATTTTCCTGCAAAACATTAGCCTTGTCACTGACTGACTGCGGAAAGTCCCAAATTAGCATCCCTCCTTCGTAAATAAAGTTATAATATATTTGAATTCAGGTTGTCTTTTCCTTGACATAAAAATACTGCCATCATCATCATCATCATCATCATCAACAATGATTGAAGATGGTGATGATGTTGGATAAAGATTGTTGGTATTAAGCAATGATTAGTTCTACAATATTTTAATTATTAAAAAACTTGCTGAAATTTTTTTCCCAGCTATTTCGTCAAAATAAACTAGAATATATTGTGTTGCCGTCTATCTAGACTGGTGTTACTTTATTGCCAAAACACGTGATCTTTCCAATATATTCACTTGTTAGAATCAAAAGGTGCAAAATACTTAATTTATATAACCTGGAATGAAAAGTGTCAGATTTTAAATACTTTAAAAGCAGTTTAACAGAAAAAAAAACTTCAAGTTTGAGTATGTATCATGGCAAAGACACTGCTGGTGACATATCTGTTAAACTGTTTGTCAATTTCAATAAAACATGCGAAAAATGCATGTTGTAGGGGAACACAATTAGCTGATATGTTTCACAGACATTGAACAAAACAACCATGTCGTTTTGCTCACAAATCTCTAAAGCACACAATTCGACTTATATGTATAAATACTGATTATGTTTTAACTTTAAATGCAAATGGCAGTTGTGAATCACATCACATCATATCCGACCCTAACAAGATTATGGGCGATTTAGCATCCTCCAAGATTTCGGCAAATACACCACACCAAAGTAAAAAACAGTCACGTAAAAGCAAGACAATTAAATAAAGATCCAAAACAAACTTTAAGATACTATGTCAAATGACCAGGCAATGCTCTCGCACATCTTAAAACATTAAATGCTTGCTGAACAAAATAGCACCCAAAATTAGCACCATAACAATGGCCCCCTTTCCCCCAAAACAGGGGTCATACTAAGTATAAGTGCCCAATAACGCCTGAAGACCCTGCTGTAACCTGTATAGGAAAATATATTTTCCCAAGTTACTTAGATGTACCCCATCCAGGAATAGACCTGTGTTCTCATCTGTAATCTCTGGGTATCTGATATACCCGCCCCTAATTAGGTGAGATCTTATTTGACTGTTAGTACGAACAGGTATCTTACGAGTTTACTAACGCTGTAACGTCCCTCCAATATATACATGGTAAAATTGCCGACCACACAATTCTCGTGTTTGTAAGGTTTCCAGATCTGACAGCATTTTATACGTCAACGATCCTGAATTCACTTGACCCACATCATTGGATGACTTAAATGTCTTGAGTATTCCCAATGGGGAGTAGAAGTTTAATATAGCGGATAACACCGTTCCACATCAAACCCCCAAGATGAAGGCACCATGACGAACCAGGTCAAGACGTGATCATTCCTTGGATGCCCGTGCTTGGCAGAAGGCTCTTTATATTATGGATGAACCAACTATTCTCAACTTATTTGTGGTACTCTGTGAAGACAAACTTACAATAAGCTACTAAAATTGAGCCCGTTTTTTAATGATGAACAGAAAGTACCATGCATATGACATTCTTTTCTTAGCTACATTGCTGGGGAAAAAACCTGGTATTGTGACCACATATGATTTAAATTGATACTACATACAATAAGGCTGTAACTTAAATTCGTATGTATTTCTTATATGCTCTTGACTCCCAAGGACCCTTTTCCCTTTTTTTTCATCAGAGAAACCCTTCAACGAAGCAACGGTAGTGGCTCCCATCCGAAAGGTTGATGTCAATTACAAGGGTTCGGTTACCCTTCGCTTATTGGTAGATTATGATATTTGTCCTTTTTTCTTCCATATACTTTTAATGTAAAAAGTCAACGTCAGCATTAACAGTTACCTCGCTTAGTACTGCAACTGATTATCAAATTAGCCATACAATTATTAAGGTGGTCTTCATATGATAAATTTAATTATATTTTAGAAATAATTTGTTATCAGATAGAAGACACTCTGAACAAAGAACAAATATAACAATTTCTTTCCTACTTATGTCTTTTAATTGTTCCTAAACTTACAAGTAAATGGCGAATGATGGCCAAAAACTTCAACCACGTGACAGCTAAAGAGTTGGAGGAAAACTGGGAACAGATATTCCTCCAGACTTAAAAGCTGATACTATAATGTGATGCAAAATGATATAGACTTTCCAAAAAAGCAGAGCAATCTGTTGTCTACCAGAAAAATACCGCCAAATGGCAACACTGTACAAACAAAGAGTTGCCACCGCCACAACAGAATGCGAGAAGAATGTCCGGTCAATACTAACAGCATACAAAAATACCCCTCGCCCGGGGGAAATTATGCCACAGTAAAGGTAGCCGGACCACAAATTTTACCAGGCTACAAACAAAATGCAAGATTTCAAAGCAAAATGCATATGGTGGGGGGCTTCAAAGACCCGGCTGAAAAATGTAGGCCAAATCCTACATAAAATCTACAAATTGTAGCAAAAAATAGGGAGCCGACCTAGACAAACATATGGGCGATTTGGCGTCCCTCAAAGTTCAGCAAATACACCACACCATATTCAAAAGCATACTAAGCACAAAAGCAAATGTTTAGAAAACCAATCCTCATGGCCATAAATCAAAGTTCAAGGTAATATTGACCAAACATTCTCGTCTGCATGTAAGCTAAAGCCATAACCAAGGACCCTGTTCACACGTTATGGGTTAAATTAAAGCAGCTGATGACAACAATACTGACTGAAGACCTTGTTGCAACCTATACAGGAAAATGTCATTCCCTAAGCTACTCAAATAAACATCATCTAGAAAAAGTTCTGGATTACAGTCAGTCATTTCTGGATATCTTTTGTACCCAACGGGGGGGGGGGGGGGGGGGGGGGGCCTTGTTTCATTATGTATGCACTTATATGACTGTTAATTCTAACAGGGATTATATGTACAGCCCTGTGGGATACACAACCCTCTACACACGAGGCAAATTAGCTGACAAAACTAATCTTGTGTTTGGGAGCAGAACAGATAATGTTTTAAAGGAAGCAAGTATCCATCATCTCAGAAGCACTGAATTACACTGCCTTATGTCATTGCCCCCCACAATGTGTAACAAGAAATTCAAGCGGATTTTCAAATGGGAACAAAATATGTACATGCATTACCAATTCTCACAAAGTAGTTTACCCTTGAGAGTGTCATAAAATAGAAGCGCCAACAATCCGTATCTGTATGCTGTATTCGGAAAACTTAAGCTTAAAATAAGCTAGGTGTGTTAGTAAAATTTAACAATTTAAAGAGACCATGTAAAAAACAAACAAAAAAAGAGATTTTATTTTTTTTTTCAAAATTGCTTGTGGTAGTCTCAAACTAAGGCAGGCTTGGCAGACCAAGACATTGTAACAGTAGAGCGTGATCGAACTGGCCCAGCTTGGTAACCCCCAACTCCCTGACACCTAAAAAGGCAAACAATGCTGTTACTAAAAGAGCAGCAAACATATGTGCCTCATAGGATGAGCTGCACACAAGCGGTAAAACTAACTAATTTGGCAAGAAGCTCAGGGGAAATGGGAACACGCGTGTCTGACCTTATATCTAACCTGGCCATCCCCAATACATTTTTTTTCTTATTTTTTTTTCAAATAATAAAAACTGTGTTTCATCCAAAACCCCCAAAATCTGGCATATGAAGCTTATGCCTGAAACAAATGTTTTAACAGTTGCCAGCGCAAACCCTGAGGAGACAAATAAGCTAAACATTTTATCACCTGTTGTTGAGTAGGAGCCCAAGCCAAATGCGAGCTATAAGCTAAACAAAATTGCTCAAACGAACAATGTTGGTATCAAAAACTTGACTTGAATTAGCTGAAATTGATGCCCTCAGGAGCCTGATAGTTTCATGTTGTAGATTTAATACTGGAATGATGCTGGGATCTTGGAAGGGACTAAAGCAGCATCAGCAATTGAACTCAACTTACCCGAAATATGAACAGCCCTAAACTTAATGTTGTGCAACATACTCTTAAAAACAAGTGGACAAACAAGTTCCATAACTCTTAGATGTTTTCATGTTCAAAAAGCACACTAGCCACTCATTATCAGTGTACCCAAAAATGTTTTTGCTAGACAGCTTAGAATCCCAGATAAAAGATGCCAAGACAATAGGGACCAGTTTAAGGAATGTTATGTCTCGAATTATAACATCTCCACCCAAGCCTCAGGCCAAGGGAAGTATGCCTAACTACAGTGAAGGAAAGCACCCCATCTGTTGAGCCATAACCCCAACCCCAAGCACTATCAATGAAGAGCTGAAGATCAGCACTATCTACCCAATGTATCTCAGGAAAAGTACAATAACCATTAAAGGCTGTAGTAACTCAAGCTAGGTGCAAAACATCATCCCTCATACCTTAATTGACACAAAGTGGTGTGGTTTCTATAAACCTGACATGGCATTGTTAAAAAAAAAGATTTGCCTTTCTCAGTAGCTTTTCCAAATATGCCCACCGGATATACTGTGCAAAGGGGGCTAACTCCAAGATGATGGGAGGTAACCTGGTACACTGCACAAAGCAATGAAGAGAAATACTGCATGTAGTCGTATAATTCATGTGCATACTAGAAAAGGGAATTTTATCAATGCATATCAAATTAGCCATACAATTAATAAGGTGGTCTTCATATGGTAAATTAAATTATATTTTAGAAATAATTTTTAATGTATAAATACAACAACATGTTTGTCAGGCCTGTGTGTCCAGGCACATTTCATTCTAAGATATTCAAATTTCTTCTTGTTGTGATTTATGAAAACAGAACTTCTTTAGTCATTTGATCATCATGTTTGTGTTAACATCAAACCATGCAAACAATTTTGCTATATTCGATTTCTATTTAAATCAAATTAGAGTAAATTTGATAAAATGTCAATGCATATTGTAGATTAAATCCGTATTAAGATGTTTTTTATAGGCATTAATAGGCAAGTCCTGAACTGGTATAGGCAATTTTCCATGTATTGGCAATTTTTTTGGCGTACTTGGCAATTTGTTAATTGGCAATTTATTTGCAATTGTGTAGTTGGCATTTCTTGGCAAATGTTGGCAATTTTCATGCAATTTCTTGTGCTATAGACAATAGTTGAGATATATTCATTTCTCATTGCAGGTCTCTACCCTCAACTCAACTTGGAGGTTTGTGTTTGTGTGATAGAAAAAGGAAATTGAAATAAAGGAAATAATCGAAAGCCAGAACGCAGGCTTTTACTGTCAAGAACAGCACACGAAGCCTTTTTCAAAACTGCTGAAACTGATAGTGTGTCACCGGAACAGTGTTACAGTGACAGAAAAACACCCAAGGGGCAAGGCCATGGGAGGCTATCAAATTCTTAACAAACCTAAATGTTCTCCTGTAGTGTTATGAAAACCCCAAATCCACACTGATCTGTTTTTGAATGAGGAGGCTTAAGCTGAACCATGCGCTCTGTTGTAGAAACATTCTACGCCAATAATGCATGTCCATCCTCTCCCTGCTTAGCTACTACCAATTCCCCAACACGCAAAAATACAAAAAATGCTACTGAAAAAAGGCAGCAAACATATTTGCTTAATAAGGTGAAAAACAAAAAGTAGGTGGAATGCTGATAATCTCGGTGAGAAGTTCTGGAGTAATGGGTTATTGGGGCATCTAGAATCTAATAATGACATATCAATTAGCATTGTTTTCTTTTGACAATGAAAAATTTGGTCACATCCACAACTTCACTCATTTTACATTTGAATCCTATACCAGAAATATAGGCCTTTGCAGTAGATGGAGCAATACCTTGTGACGACGAATACGCGACAAACTCCTTAACACTATGTTTGGTTGGTGGCCAAGAACAGCTTCAGAGGTAAGTTTTACAAAACTGTTCGAAACGAACTATTCCAGTATCACACACTTGTATAGAGTTGAGATGAAATGGAAGCTCTCAGAAAAAAAAAGTCCATTCACCATGAAAGAAGGCTTCCAACCGTTGTGCTGTCACCCCTGCACTGTGAATAGAGTTGTTGACCCAATCCTTTTCAGGAAAACTACAATACCCATTAAAAAGCTCCAAAAAAGTAAGCCAAGTATGGATATCATCCCTCAATACTTTGGAAACTCGTATAAAGGGATGTGGCCTGTTAACTCCTGGCATGGCATTTTAGAGACGCCGCATAAATGCACAGGCAGCTGGAATTGCCCTTACACAAAACTTCAGAGACCCAGTCTAGGCCTGAAGTTGTTTTAGTGTGAATTTTAATTTGCATATTTATGGAATATATTTCCAAGCCTACAAAAGTTAGAATAGAGGTTGGTAAAACAGTTTTTTCTACAGTAATATGAACCCCCTATCTGTACAGATCCGGTCAAAAGTGTTCATGAGATAAAGGCATTCAGAAGAACCTTCCTTACCTGTAAAGAAAACATCATCTAAATAGTGATCTAGATCTAAACAGTACTGTGAACTATTCAACTTCACCACCTCCCGAACAATCCATTCCAGGGCCGTTCAAAATTTCTCAAATAATGAACAGGATATTGCACAACCAATAGGTATATATTTATCATGAAAAAGTTGCCGAAGGTTAAAGCCCAACAAGTGGAAGTCAGAAGGAATAATAGGTAATCAACGAAATGCGGACTTAATGTCCATTTAACCCATCAAAGTGTTTGGTCAAAGACATTAAACTATATTAATTAAACGTTCAAAATTTGTTAAAAGAACTTGTTAACACCGATATCCTTCGGATATGAAAGATGGTGAATCAATCACAATAACCCATCTTTCTTAGGTACCAGACCAATTGGAGAAAGTTTCAATGTGGACAAAGGGAGATAATCGAAAGGCGTTGCTGGACTAAGACCACAATAAGCTTCGCTATATGTTTCATTGTAACATTAAAATTCATAACAAATTCCCAAAACCTCATATGCAACTTTTCATATCACCTGGCCAAGACCAACATCTGAGAAGCAAAATATAAGTTTCAACCCAGCATGTTGGGCATTTTCTGGAGATAGCTGTCAAAATGTGTCACCAACGTGGATTATATACATCCGGGTCAAGGGTAGAGGTCAAATCAGGACTCATCACACAGGGTCCTGGGGCACATAATCAATGGTCAATATTATTATTTTACATCACAAAACCTAGATTGACATCTCTACTATAAATCCACATTAAATTCATCAACAAAAATCAAGTTCAAAGAGGCATTTGATTTGTTTTCCTGAAATACATACATTTTTGAGGGGAATTCATTTGTGGGGCCTGAACCCGGAAGTTCTTAATTGTAGTTTCAGGCCAATTGATACTCTGCCTGTATCTATATTTCTGTATCTTCTTCAGAACCTCATTTTTATTACCATTAACCGAAAGTAAATTCATACAATTAGAATGTACACGTGGAACTTGATATGTAATGAAAAACCAAAACGAAAACTGGACACTAGCTCAGTCACTAAAATGTTTGTCTGGATGTGACTGCATCAACTTGCTGAGAATATCGGGTTTAATTGGTGTTCGCCCCGCTCCGAGATCCATTAAACTTGTTATTACCCCCGGTTCGCACGTGTATGATAACCATTTAGAAATACACCGAAAACCGATACCGATTAAATTTTGAAAACAGCAGTACAATATATGAAATGCTAAACAGTAGAGTGTGAGGCTGTCACAATAAATCGCTTAATTGCGGCAAGAATAACATAGCCAAACTGAAGCCGAATGATAAATATCCGCACCCGCATGGCTATTGTACTGTTACACGTATCGGTAACACAATCTTAAAGCATCGGAGTCCGATGTACCATCGGTTGGCAAAAGGTCCATACAAACCCCGGATCAATGAAAATGAATACACCAGCGTTCAAGTTTGGCTGATAACAGAGGTTGATAGCTGTCCCTAAGGAAAATAATCGGACATTTGTGTCAAACAGGCTAACACTGGCTACCGATATCAGGAACTACAAATTCTAAATATGAAAAAAAAACCTACCAAACCAAGGAAAGTAAGCGTACAGGATAAATTTAGGGGAAATGACGTTGTTTTGAGTGGCTATACTGGCAATTAGAACATGAAATTTGGTTTGAACTCGAGACCGATATGTCGAGAGTTTAAACCATTTCATGTTCTAATCGCCAGTATAGTCACAACAAAGAACATACTATACCCATTCTAACAGGTTTACTGTTAAATATATTTAGAAACATTGTTTAACATCGCTAAAAGTACGCTCTTAAGTACTCTTTGACCTCCGCTAGTGAACTGTCATACTGTAGCGGACTGACCAATCAGAAAGAAGCTTTTAAAGTCGGTTAATTCGCCACGCCCATACTAGCGACACCGCGATCTGTTTATGTTGACGAAGCGGCGTGTTTTGATTGTTCTGAAAGTCCTGTTACCGAAGATTTAACGACATATTTGTATTTACCCAGCACTTGTTCCATTATATTTCGGATTTTACTTGGCTAGATGCCTACACACGGACGGAATGAACGTTTCAGTCTATAAATAACGGTAAGAATAGTATTTACTTTTCTTGTTTAAAATATTAAACTAATTAATCTTTTTCGATTGTTTTTCACTTTCATTCCAATCCCATGAGTCATCAATCATAAATGTATCATACATGTTGCGGAGGCGAACTTGATTCCATATTGTTTTGACTAGAAACGGGGCGTGGCTAAACACGATTGATCATGTTCTATCGCAGATTAGAACATGGTATGTAACCAATCGAAATACGCGTTGCAAGCGAATCGTGTTAGAAAAGACTATATTGCTACCTAACATCAACTTACTAATACAAACAATAATAAGTAGTCTTCATTATGATAAATATAAATTTTATATAATTTCTAGCATATTGAGTGTGTGTGTGTGTGTGTGTGTGTGTGTGTGTGTGTGTGAGAGAGAGAGAGAGAGAGAGAGAGAGAGAGAGAGAGAGAGAGAGAGAGAGAGAGGTGTGTGTTTGTATGTAGTGATTTGTATAAGATTGATATATGATTTCTAGTAAATTATGTGTTAGTGATTGTGTGTGAGTGAGGGTGTGTGTGTGTATTTAGTGATGTTTCTAAGGGTGATATGCTTTCTAGCATATTTTGCATGTGTGTATTGAGTGTGTATAAGATTGATATGATTTCTAGCATGTTTTGTGAGTGTATATGGAGTGTGTATAAGATTGATATGATTTCTAGCATATTTTGTGTGTGTGTATGGAGTGATCTGTCAAACAGTGATATGCTTTTTAGCATATTTGTATGCACGTTTGGAGTGACTTGTATAGTTATAAGTGGATGATAAAAAAACATATGTACTAAAAAAAATAGAAAACATGAATGGTTTCCTAGCAAAGTAAGTGTTTGAAGGTGGATGAGCGCATATGTGATGCTGTTTGTGATTGATTATGCAGAGATTGATCTGTTTAGATGTGTAGTAGTAAACAACAGTAAATATGAGCAAGTCATATATAAAATGTATGTGTATTGTATTGCTGTCAAGCTGAATAAAAACGAAATTATAAAAAATAAAAATACCTAAACCCTCGAGCAACACCGACATTAGCATCTTTCTCCAGACAGGAGGGACTACCCATGATGGTTTTTGTAATGTTCGCATCATTATCGCTTCCAGGAAAAGGTCATTTG
>NW_022980193.1:0-16541 GCF_902652985.1 Pecten maximus | reverse complement strand
AAACACGATAATAAACACACATACATTTCATTACATATGGTTTCCATTAAGCCACATGATTAATAATTAGCTACTTGTCCTTAATAGTAGATCCCACTGTTATCTTGTCTTAATATTATCAGCTTTTTCCTAATGTTATTAGCTTGTCTTAATCATTAACAGGAAGCCTGTCCTAATGTTAATGGCTTGGTCCTAAATGTGATAGCTTGTCAAATGTAAAATAACTTGTCCAGTAATATCAACCTGTCCTAATAGTAAACAGTCTGTTCTAAATATTCATGGCTTGTCCTTAATTTTAATAGCCTGTCTTAGATTACTAGTTTTTCCTAATATTAATATCTTGTCCTAATATCAATAGCCTATCCTAATATTAATAGCCGTGTCTGAATATTAAAAAAGCCTGTCCTATGTTTAATAGCCTGTCCTTATATTAATATCCTGTTCCTAATAGTAATAGCCTGTCCTTATAATAGCCTGTCCTAATGTTTAATAGCCTGTCCGAGTGTTTAATAGCCTGTCCGAGTGGTTTAATACCTGCCTAATGTTAATTAGCCTGTCCTAGTGTTAATAGCCCTGCCTAATGTAATACTGTCCTAATGTTTAATAGCCTGTCCGATTGGTTAATAGCGTTCCTAATGTTAATAGCCTGCCCTAGTTTAATAGCCTGTCTAACTGTTTAAATATCCTGTCCTAGTGTTAATAGCCTGTCCCTAATCTTAATGCCTGTTCCTAGTGTTAATAGCCTGTCTAATGTTAATAGCCTGTCCCTAATGTTATAGCCTGTCCTAATGTCCACATATCCGTCCTTATAGTAATAGCTTCTCCTAGTTTTTAATAGCCTGTCCTTACAATAATAGAATAGCCTTCCCCTAATGTTAATAGCTTGCCCCTGATATTTAATACAAGTTTAACACACATCGGATATAGACCATAAATGCAGACACTATACCAGGTCATGTGACAGCTAACAATGTACTTCATTCTTATTAAAGAAGCTAGTGTAAGATTCATAACAAGAATTTAAGAAGATGATTATTATTTAACATGTCATTTTAATTTTGAAAGAAACAGAGAATATCATGGGTCTCAACTCCCTGGACAAGCACTACAAATGTCCCCAGTCCATTTTAACATTCCTTTTTTTTTTGCTTCCGCCCACTTGTGACATACATTATGTGTGAGCTGGTGAACAGACAAACGTGTTGATCAATGAGCTATCCTTTTGGTTGAGAGTGAGGGTCCTGAGAATAGTGCTAGCTTGCTACCCTTCGGTGTTCCTGTGGATCCAAATCATCTTCGTGTGGACGCAATGTCACGATAGGTTCACTATCACATGCTTTTCTCTCGATCTGGAAAATAGCGGAACGAGGTGAATCATCATGATCTTTGAGCAATAGCGGAATGAGAGGATGAATAATTTACGATCTGGAGCAAATTAGCGGAATGAGAAGGATGAATAATTACTGATCTGGATAGCTTTTGTTACAATATTTTATTAGACATTTTTGTGGTCAGGGTTAACAATACTCATAGTCTTTTTCATGAACTTACAAGTTCTGTGTTTGCATTCAATGAAAGATAAATGATATACCTTATACCCTAACAAGTTTGATGTTGACTCATTGAGAGCTAAATTAACAATACCGTATACACTAACAGGTTGCGATGTTTCATGGTCATTGGAGAGATACATGAACATACCTTATACCGAACAGGTTTGCGATGTTGCTTCAGTGAATAATCAAATGACTACCTTATACTTAACAAGTATGATGTTGCATCATGAGAGATAATGACATACCTTATACACTACCAAGTTTAATGATTTTCATTCATTGAGAGATAAATGACAACCTTAACACTAACAGGTTTATGATGTTCCTTCATTGAGAGATAAATGAACATACCTATACACTAACAATTTTATGATTTTGGCGTTCATGGAGAGATAAAGACTACAGGTTGCGATGTGCATTCATGAGAGATAAATGACATACCTTATACACTAACAGGTTACGAAAAGGAAAGTTGCATTCATTGAGATATAAATGACATACCTTATCATTAACAAGTTATGATTTTGCATTCATGGAGACGATAAATGACACCCCTTATACACTAATAGGTTATGATGTTACATTCATTGAGAGACAGACATATACCTTTACACTAACAGGTTTATGAATGTTGCATTCATGGAGAGATAAATTACATACTTAATATACTAACAGGTTGCGAAAATGTTGCCTTAACTGAGGGATCAATGACATCCTTATACCCTAACAGGTTATGAATCAATGTCCTGTCTGCTAATGTTGTGCTGTTTTATTCATCAGTTTCCCAAAGACATGCAAACGGTCGCTCTGATCGTCTTTGCCTGTCAAGTCACAAAGTACTCTTCCTCAATCTTAGACTGAACCTGTGCTAGGAATTCTTCTTTACTTGGAATTCATTTGATCATTTAAAATGCATTTGTGATACATACAAACCATTTCGAATTTGTTTTTAAAAATAGAAACCATTTTTTTTTTTTTTTTTTTTACTTTCATTCAATCTTAACAGCACCATGAACAAGACAAAGTGAAACTTCAATCCAATCCACATTGTCATCAATATCCTGATATGGTAGTAATTTTCAAAAATTAGAGCTGATTTAATCTAACACACTGTCTCAGACAGTCTGTATCAATGTGTTACGACATCGAACTATCATATAGATTTAAACCTACTTTTCACTTGTTTGATCTGTGTTAAATAAAAACTTGAGATGTAAATCCTCTTAATTCCTCTTTGTAGATATAGCCCCTGGAACAGTCAAAGAAAATAGAATCTAAATGAGTTTTATAAGGTTGATTTACTAACAATAAACGTTTTGTTTTTTTCAGGTCTTGTATTAAGAAAGTTTCATAAAACCTCAGATGAAATGGAGACTTTAACATACTTTCCATCACATAACTCAGACTGCTTTCATTCACAATTTATCAAAGGCCCCGACTTGAGGGAGGACTTGACTCTTTCCGTACCTTGTGGTTCTTTCAGGATTCCGTACCCAGAAGTTTTTACTAGGCTTGCCCCCAGAAGTTTAACGAAATGACTCAATATATCATTAACATTAATAGTAAATCAGATGATTGTTACCAATTGATGGTCTCGACCACTTGGGTTTGCTTCGTGTATAGACCATGGATCGCCGTCACGTACTAGAGTGCTCACAGTGTCATAGGGACAGGAAACTGGGCTCTCCTCCACACAACCCTGGCTTATGACAAACCCTACAACGTAAAACCACCGTAATTAAAGTCTTTTAGTCTTGACTGAAGGCGGGCCGGGTGGCCAAGTGGTAAATTGTCCCGACCTTAATCATAGCCCTCGACCTCTGGGGTTGCAGTTCGAAACTTCATGGGGCAGTTCCGCCAGTACTGGACCGTAGGCCCGTGGTTTTTCGCCGGGTACTCCAGCTTTCCTCCACCTCCAAAACCTGCACTTCTTTAATGATCTTGCTGTTACTAGGACGTCAAATAAAACAACCAAAACAAATCTTGACTGAGGTCCAGTGAATCTCATGATCAGGGTAATTTTGACTAATATTTATGATACGTTTTGTGAGATATATTGTACCAAATTCTGGTACCTTAATTTTTCCAGGTTTTTTATTACAGAGCGACCATGGTGACCTCCACGTTTATTTGTCGGCGTTTTCGTTGGTCCACGTGTAAACTCGCCCTGTTTTGAATTTGTTATTTATAATGTCCATTTCGACATCACCACCTTTTAAAATCAATGTGTATTTAGTGCAATGAAAACAGGTGTATCGTACATGTATCATTGATTAGTTATACAATTAATGTTGCATTGTTTTTTGCTAGCAAGGATGCGTTTAATGGTTGATATTTTTTTTCATACCTCTTAAAAATCTGGGCAGATTTCCCGAAAAATTTTACCATACGCCTTAATTGATGTGTTTGATTCACTGACTTTGTTGTATGATTTGTGAAAAAGAATTCCCTTAATAAAGATCATTTAAATTGTAAATAAAACATAGTTTGTTGATTTTAAAAATCACTTTCAAAAAATAATTAGGTGTTTGATATCAATATTTTTTTAGTCTCAATAGGGGTATGAAAAAAAAAAAATTTGTACCTTTTGTAAAGACTCCACTACGTTGATCATTGTTTGCAAAACAATTTTTTGTTCTACCCCAATGAAACTTTAAAGACATTGCCTCAATAATTGCTTTAAATACATAGATCAATAACTTTGTGTGCCTATTGTGTCCTCTTTTTTGTCATTACAAACAATATACGGTTCTTTATGCCATACATTAACAAAGGTAATGATCAAAAAAGTTTTTTGTAATGCATATCTCCTATTTTCCAGCAATGTTAAAATTTAATCCTTTACCCAATGGAATCTTCTTAAAACAGGTTAATTATCCCACAAAACAGAAAATATTGTATAAACCTACTTCATTGCTACTTCATCTCAATATTTCAATTGGCCAAAATAACCATGGCTATTAAAGGACAGTTTTAATGAAATATCTGTAGTGAAAATGTATGGTGAAATGTTTTGGTATTTCAAATATTGAAAAAATCTTGTTCATTCACCAAGACAATAAGTACAATCAAAATGTTCACCCAAACTAATCACAAAACAAATCCTGCAAATATCATTTTTATTTATAGCCACAACTGGTAAAGCTCATCTATCTTTTTAATAAACCAGGGTTTTTTCTCACTGGTTTGGGAGGGGCCATTTTTTGTTCTCCTTTTGGGAAAAAATTGGTGAATTGGGGAAATGAATTTTTCAGGAGCAAACTCCAAATTTTGCGAATTTGGCTTAAATAAATATGAAATAAGTTTTAATTGGGGAAGGGCCCATTAACGGCCCCAAAAAGTCATTTAAAACGATACCTACATTACTTCAAATATAGGTCCCCTTACATGGATATGAAATGTATACAGTATTGTAATAAATCATTGCCCCGGCCCATTGCACCACAATCATCAAATCTTGAGTTGCTCACAACCTAAGGTTTTCACCTGAGATATACCAATCATAATAGAAAAATAATCTAATATGTGGCTAAAAAAACACGAAAAAAGGTGTTTTATTTGCAAAAAAGGGGGTCAAATTTTAACCTTTGACCCTTAATCATTGGAAACCAATGACTTACCCGATTGTGATCCTGTGATAACTGGTGTATGACACATGGCTATGTATGAAAAAACCTGCTGAGAGGGGTTCTCATGAACATCATTAATCTTGGAATGGCAAATTGACCGACATTGGTAATTATATCCCCGCCCCTTTCTCCATCCCCCCCCCATCTCCCCCCTTTCCCCCCCAATGCAGGACAATAAAAAAAAAAATAAAAAAGTTTCAACTTGAGACCTCGACTTTCGAAAAAATTTCAGACTACGGTTTATCGTGGCACTATATATGATCAAGGGAGTGTACTTGTGCCTGGCAACATTTTGATAAATAGAGTAACGACAGAAGGGAACTTACTGATACCTGGGCATATGTTCTAGATTTAGCTTCTGAGCAAGCATGGGTAACCCTAGCTATCCATAGTGGTATAGACCAACACATAACAACAGATTACGATTAACAACATTAAAGCACACGCGTTTCATAATCTCCTAATTCTATAACTACGATTCACTGAAAAAGTGTTAAAATGACAACCCACCAACATATATACCTCATATCAAAAAAAGAAAAAGAAAAATGTTCACCACCTTGAACGCATCATTGGAAAAAAAAAATTGTTCATAGGGTGCCTTTTCCTTAGCTCTATTTGAATAAATAGACATAGACATCGGTGGCAAAAAAAACAATATGTAACCGTTTCCTGTAACATCAATTAAGCAAAAAAGAGAAATGAGAAAAAAAAAATAATTTCCATCCACATTTACTACAGATCCAAACTGTCTAAAAAACTCAATTGGTGCAATGCTACAAACCAAACATGGATGATTGTAATTGATGATAAACCATCTAGATTTGTAAGGCTGACCTCCTAAGAGTCACAAATAAACAAATACAGGTACGTTCAACAGGTAAATCAACACAGGTGTGTTGATCCGTACAGGTATGTTACATACCTAACACACAACCTCAGTCACTCTGTAACAATCAAAATGACATCTCAATATGTACCCGTGGAAAAATACTAGCCACAAATAATATACACCTCTAGATCTACCATTTAGGGTACCCGACACATTATTATATTTGATGAGTAAGTGTGTATCTCTTGACTGCAGAACTATTGTTGAAGCATTCATAATTATGTTGAAGCGGTCGTCATGGCAAAAAACATCCAAAAATAACCTTGAAAAATGAATTTCAAAACCCGGACTCATTCCACCCTCAAAATTTATCAATAGCTAACAATCTTCAACAAGACAAACTTAACAACAAATAAGATCTTAGGAGGATTAGGAGGAGCCATTGACCATTTTTTTCTTGTAAGTTTACGTGTCCATATTCATTCAATATTTCTATTACTATGTTGGAAAATTAACACTATACCGAAACTATATCACTACCTTCTAAATTTACATAGTAACAATTATACAACAATTAACAAAAAAAAACCCGAATCTTAAGTTTGTAGAATGACACATATTGTTCTTTTTGGACATCCCCTAAAAGGGGAAAAAAACTTTTGTTGGAGATTACATAACATTTGAACACCAAAAGATTTGGTTTGAGATTATACTAACTTTGAACACCTAAAGACTTTGGTTCGAAAATAAATAAATTTTGAACACCAAAAGACTCTGGTTCAAGATTTATTAACTTTGAACACTTAAAGGCTTTGGTTTGAGATTATATTTACTTTGAACACTTAAAGGCTTTTGTTCAAGATGAAATTAACTTCGAAGACCTAAAAGGCTTTGGTTTGAGATTACTAAGTTCCTAAAGACTTGGGTTTGGGATTACATACCTGGCATGATGACCTCTGGGAAACCCATCTTACGGGACACAGGTGTATTCTGACCGACAAGGTAAGGCGAAGTCTTCTCGTACCTACACACAGAAAACAGTTGAAAGTTGTGTTACCGATATAAGCCCGGTAGTTTATCATTGTCCTTTTTGGCATCAGAACCGAAAATAAATTGTGAGGATACATAAATTACAACATGACCTGAACCATATGAAACTGAGATGGAAGCAACAAACCCTGTGTTGGGATCACCTGAAAGGATCTTCATTGAGACCCACCCTTCCCACACTCCTTGACCCTTGTGGTTGATCTCTTTATCAAGACAAAACTTTTTAACTTTCCGCATCAAACTCTCATGGCCTTCCTTCTTCGCTCCTCTCTCTCCCCACATCTATCAACACACATATACTATTGTTATAAGGCATTAAAGGTTAATATCAAGCATTTTTTTTTAAAGTTGCAAGAAATATAAACTGGTTGAAATCCTTTTAAGTGACACAACGGAATTTGTCTGTAAAAATAGAAAACAAAACCTATTTTTGGACTTACTGTGAAATGGTTTTACAGGAACTTTTTAATTAAAAAAAGACTTACTGTTGAAATGGTATTACAGGAACTTTTTTAATTAAAGCCTTACTGTTTAAATTGAAATGGTATAAAATGTTGTGTTGCGCTGTCCTCCTGAACAACCTCTGTTTGCCATTCATGATATCTGGTATGTCGAGGACTGACACACAAGACTATGTAATGATACAGTTGGGAGAAAATACACAACAAAACAAAATACCAAAACAAAAACACACGGAAATTTGATTGACGTTAAAAAAAAAAAACACTGAAACACTGCCAGACCAACCAACTGCCATCACCAAAAGTCCCGAACGGCATCTTAAGGCATTAATGATGAAATGGCTAACAGCAAAACCAGTCATTCCCAAACAATTAAAACCAGCAAACAAAACAGGTCTATTCTTCATACTTAAAGAAAAGTGAAAACAAATACTGTGTTAGGTACTTAATTTAGACAAATATAATTTAAGACAAATAACGTCAGATTTAACAAAGAATTGGTTTACCTAATCAAATGTTATTAGACTATAAACTGTAAATATCCTCATTGATCACACACGCCTCGTAAAATCTCCGAGACTCGAGTTTTTCTCATCATTCATTCTGATCTTGTTTTTTTGATTTTTTTTTTTGTTCGTTTTTATTTTGGACTTTAACCACCTGACCCTAACCTACCATGCACTCCTCTGCCACTGCTCCCCCACTGCCACTACCAAAATGCCGCTGTCAATCCTTTTGTCTGTTTCTTTGTCGCTACTCTTTAGTATCACATTACCCCCTGTTCCGAACAGAAAATGATAATGTGTTTTAGAAAGATCAAAGAAGAAATAGAGGATATCTAACAGTGTTTCAGTAATACCGAATATATTTCACGAGTGGGGCTAATATTTTGATATTTTTCTTTCTCCGAGTGGGGGTGGCAGTGAAAACTATCAAAATAATTACCATTAAGACCCCACTCCTCGTGAAATATATTTTGGGTATTACTAAGACACTGTTAGAGATTCTGTGTTTATTACAATTTTTATCATAAAAAACCTACCCCGTATGCTAACTAGTCGACAGCAATAATTTTGTAAAACAAAAACAAGTATTCCCCCCCCTCCCCTTCCCCCTGTCCAGGTGCTGACCTCATGTCGGCTTTCTGATTGTCAATTATTTTGGTATTTTTGGTAAATCATTAATAATTTGATTGTGGTCAAATCAACCGAAGTTGATATTTTTCAACTCGTGAAAAATATATCACTTTTAATAGAATGATAATTTTTTATATTTCATTCACTGGTAAAAATGTATAATATCTATAAGCAAAGAAAACAAACCTCTCCTTTTCTTCAGATCACAGTTTTCAGCCTGACTATAATTTTACTAGCTTTATATTTAGGCTGCTAGCACATCAATCATGACAGTGTTCTTCTTCTACTTAGAGCTTTGAAAACATAATTTTAACTGACATTCCTCGGGTTTCCACCTATTCCTACCGGGGTACTGTGTGTGGTATTCGTCACACAACTAATACCCGGGTACTTGTGTGGGGTATTCATCACCACACACAACTAAAATAACCTGGGTAATGTGTGGGTATTCATCAATCACCACAACCAAATCCCAGGACTGTGTTGGGGTA
This sequence comes from Pecten maximus, assembly GCF_902652985.1. NCBI lineage: Eukaryota > Metazoa > Mollusca > Bivalvia > Pectinida > Pectinidae > Pecten > Pecten maximus. The sequence goes on along the minus strand of NW_022980193.1, from coordinate 7,386 downwards.
TTCACACCACAACCAAAACTCTCGTTACATGTGTAACTGTCTATTCCTTCTCCTCTCTGGCTAATTTCATTTTTTTTTTTTAATAATCAAAAAAGCACCTTTTCCAAACCACTTGCAGTAAAAATCGTTGGATGATTTGTAAGTGTTCCATGAAAATAATAGGTAATATCGTTTTTTGTGTGAAAAAAAATATATCCAAACTAGAACTTTTAGCCAGGAATGTGCTTACTAATACTCCCCAATACCCCCGCAATCTATCTGCACTAGTCAATGTTGAATTGAACTGTTAATTAGAGGCTAACTAAGATAAAACCCCGTAATAATAGTGACAGTTGGCATAGCAACCATTATAATTTTGGGAAAACAAAAAGAAGAAAGTGGCATGCACATCTACAACATGGTCATCTATATCTCTATATTTGTGTGAAGTTTTATTGAAATCCGACAGTTAGTTTAGGGAGGAGTTGTCCGGACAAACTTAAGTTTGGTTCTTATTGGAAAACACCTGTTGTAAGGACCAAGGTTGCCATAAGCACCATAATTTTGAGAAAAATAAAGTGGCATGCACTCTACACATGGTCCTCGATATCCTGTGTGAATTTTTTATTGCAATGGCCTTTTTCGGTTTTCGGAGGAGTTGTCCGGACAAACTTACATATGGTTCAAATCAGAAAACCTGTTTCTAGTGACCAGTTGCCCATAGCACCACTAATTTTGAAAAAAAAAAAAAAAAAAAAGTGCATGCATCATCTACACTGGTCCCCCTCCTATATTTGTGTGAAGTTTTCATTGAAAATCGGCCATTTTAGTTTAGGAGAGTTTTCATACGCACGCATAATTTTTGGAAAATAAAGTGGCATTCACATCCCACACATGATCATTAATATTTGTGTGGAAGGTTTTCATCGGAATTGGCCCAATGGTGTTAGGAGTATTTGTCCCTTACAAAATGCTCTACCGACAGACAGACGGACCGGACCAGGACAGACAACCTGATTCCAGGATAACCCATAAAAAAACCCCCCTAACCTTTCGTAAACAAACCACATAGCCAGGAACCAAACGAATAACCATATAAACGCAAGCCTCTATAAACCCTAATATATAAACAACCCCGTAAACCACCCATATCACCGCCCCTAACTTCGTAGAACTTTCGTGTGCGGGGGTATACAAAATTCATCAAATATATTTTTTTCTGAAAATATTAACACAATATTGGCACATGATGGAAGTAAATAGTGTACACAGTTATAATGAACAAAACTTAATACCTATTCTTTTAACAATTTGAAAAACTAGAAACACAAACTTTTTCTTTCCTTCTCCTCGTTGCCCGTGTTGCCGGGTCTTTAGCACCCTACGTCCTTCCCCTGGAACAGATAAGTTCAATATAATAAGTGTTATATTTGTGTTTGTTGTTGTTGTTGATGATTGTCACAGTAAAATGGTGATCACTGATTCCTTAAACTTAAATAACGTTAAACAATGATCAATTATTTTTTATCATAATGAATGTCATATGGTACAACCAGAAATTTTAATATTGAAACAAATATAATAAATAAATAAAATGAATTTACATTATACATATTTGTTTCCATGTCAGATCATAAAACCCTGTCTAAAACTATATTCATCACCTCTTCACAACCAGAGAATATTGGGTATAAAAGTATTACATTTTCACACTCATTTAATGATCCCAAGTATTATTTTCAGAGAGACCCCCTCTTCCCACATAGACAGCTACTTTTAGCAAATATAGGCAGGTCCCCCTGCCAATCACCTATTACCCCCACCGTACATGGACTGGATCATAAACCTACCGTAAAGACCACTCGCTCCACGGTAGGCAACCTTCGCTTCTTTGCCGGGGGGGGGAATTCCGCATCCGCCGAGACTTTATATTGATTCAGGGACGCATTTCGTGAAATTTCCTTTTGGCACGAATTGGCACGACGACTGACAAGAAAGAGGGAGCGCAGAGCGCCGTCCGGAAGAAAGAAGGGCTCCTCAGCTCGATTGAAGGGCTAGTTGTAGGCCGACGACTTCAACTACATAAGTGATTTCAGCGATGGAAAAAAAGGGGGGGGGTCGCAAATAAAAGAGAAAGTGTGAGAGAAGTGACGAATTCGATAGTTCCGAATCGAAAAAGTGCTGGTATCACGAAAGTTAGTTGTGAGTGTCTTCCCAATGAAAAGACAACAATCGACTAAAATAATGGAGCATAATTCTGTTTCAATCACAATCAAGAATATTTTAGAGTCACAAACACTACTCAACCTTACTTTATAAATTTTCAAATTGTGGGCCTCGTAATAAAGGCTCATCATGATATCCCTCTTCTTTTCGCCGATCCACAAACAAAATTTCCTTAGTTTCCCAAAAGGTTCAAAGTGTGAGGCCCATTGGAGACTGATGCCGTCCCTCGGGCCCGAGCATTCGCCCTGTACAAACCACAATCAATAATTCATATCAATGTTGTTTTGGAAAGGTCTGACCTATCATAAACCGATAGAAAAACCGGATAGTCCAAAATTAACCAATTCAGATTTCAACAAATGTTAACTAACACATTAATTAATTTGTTTTTCTTCTTCCTGCGTTAAATTAATTTTCAAGGAATCAATAATCATACATATGGAAAATCAGCATTTACATAAATCAATTTTCTGCAATTGGGAAGGGAGAAACCCTTCAGTACACTTTTTTTCTTGCTGTTAACCTAAGCAGTCACGATGGTCTCGGAATTGTTTATCAATTAATAAAAGCCTTTGTTTTAATTTTGTTCTCACCTTTTCTGCTTTGATTGATTCGATCTGCCTTCGATCTGCTGCGAGTTCATGCTGAAAATTAACATATGATTTAATTGTTAAAACATAATATTAGTGAATTATTTTTATGTTTTCTATAATCTAGTTTCTAACCCTACTACTAACCAGCTGTATCCAAATGTTACGTAGGGCTAGATTAAATTGGATCATTGATTTCAAAAACTAATTAATTTTTTCTACAATATCTTAAATACTAAATACAAAACTGGTCATTTTTACAGTTCTGCATCACAACTACTTTCTGAATAAAATCATACAAAATAATGAAGAACGAGAAATCTATTATTCAGTATTATTTTATTCATGACACAGATCTTAAGTCAAGAATATGTACCTGTGATGATGTGAAGAGGGTAATAATAGTCCTTTGTTTGACCTCATGGTAAAAGGACAGTTGCCCACTGCTCGGCTGCGAACAACAAGGTCAAGGCCAATCATGCTAAGAGAAAAAATAAATCGAGATATATAATGTAATACACCTAGTATCTCGTTAAGGGCGGGGGAGTTGAGTCCATACCTCCCCATTTCACAATAAAATTCCAAATTCCCTTTGGTCAGTTAAAGATCAAATGAACAATACAGTCTCTCATAACACAAATCCCTTGCCCGCTCTTTTCCTGGCCACATTAATGTTAACCCTAGTTTACCGCTGCTATGGTCTGAATTTAAGTTTAAGTATGTAATACCTGTGAAACAAACATATTTTTAAAGTTAGTCTACTTTTGTTTGGGAGACAATCTTGAATGCATATGCTACATGCTTTAAAAAACAATTAATCTATTTATTATATTATTTGATTATTATTTTTTTTGTTTTTTTTTTTTTTTTTTGGTCTCATATACAATAATTTGAATTATCTTGGATTTGACAGATATTGTAAATGTAGTCCAAAGCTTTCATGGTTTTTGTTTTCAAACCTTTTGTTAGAGGCCCGCTTCATCAGTGTAGCCAACAAGTTAATTTTTAATGTTTAAACATCATACACAGCCCAAAGGCAATAACACAAGGAATTATGGCATCTAGGCTCATTTAGATAATTTCCTGCACAAATGGTCTTATCTTAGCGGATTCTATACTGGATAAATACTTCATATTCTCAGACAATACTGATTTTCAAAATCCAGATTATTCTTTCTTCTTGCTTTTTTCTCTCTGTAACCCACAACCTCGTGACTTTGCCATCTCTGTCACATTCTGTACGAACAGAACAAAGAAACTTACTCATTTCCTATATCTATTTTAGATGATATCTTCTGTTGTAAGTCTCGTAGCTCCTCCTGGAATAAAAAGTATACAATTTTAAAATAGAATAAACTTCCTTAAATGATCACTCTATTGCAATGAATACTCTCACAATGAATACTCCATCATCATGAACAATCCCATTACAATGAACACTCCCTCGAGATAATACCGGGGTCATGATTCACAGGGTAGGTCCCTTATAATGAAACCGTCGGCTTAGTACTTTAATACAAAATATCTCTCTCCACCAGCTAAGCTACTTCCTGGACAATTTTTGTTTTTCGCCGCCATGGATCAGTTTCTCTTGCATCATGCCCATGATTTCCGCAAAATCGGATTTTTTTCTTTCCTGAAAGAAGAAAAGTAGAAAAACTGGAATTACAGTAAATATAACCAACAGGAGTTTACAAACTGTTATCTTTCAACCCTTAACATTGACCTCTGAACCCTTGTAAATGGTGTGAGATAAAAACATGTATGCCACAATATTGACCATTTAAAAAACCCCTGTTGAATAATGAATATGATCATGAATATACCACAATGTTAACCTCAGAACCCTAAGCTGTCAATGTGGAGATGAAACATACCACAATGTTGACCTCTGAACCCTGTTAATAGTAATTGTCCTGAGATGAACATATCACACAAATGTCGACCTCTGAAACCCTGTTAATATTGAGATGAACACACACCCACACAATGTTGACCTCTGAACCCTGTTTAATATTGAGATGAACATACCACAATGTGGACCTCTGAACCTGTTAAATTTTGAGATGAACACACCACAATGTTGACCTCTGAACCCTGTTAATATTGAGATGAACACACACAACAAAATGTTGAAACGCTCCTGAAACCCTGTTAATATTGAGATGAACATAACCAACAATGTTGACCTCTGAACCCTGTTAATATTGAGATGAACATAACCACACAATGTTTGACCTCTGAACCCTGTTATATTGAGATGAACATATATACCACAATGTTGACCTCTGAACCCTGTTATATTGAGATGTACATATATACCACAATATATATGTTGACCTCTGAAACCCTGTTAATATTGAGATGAACATATATACCACAATGTTGACCTCTGAACCCTGTTTAAAAATATTAGTTTGAAAAACACAACCAAAAATGTTGACCTCTGACCCTGTAAATATGGAAGGACAATACCACACAGGCTGAAACTTTTGAAACCTGTTTAAGTGGAGTTTGAAAATGTTAAATGAACCAAAAACCACGAAGTACTGTTTTTCCACAATTGCCGTGCCATTCTCGTTGTACACAGTTTGATCTCCTGGGACAATGGCGGGCCCTCCGGGGGAAAAGCAATAGTTTCTAGAGAGCTGGAAATAGAAAACATTTTTAAAAATTCCTGAGTGAAAACTTTCGAATGTGTCCCTTTACCACCAAATTCAATAATTAATGCTTGTCTTCTATTTAAAAGTGAGAATATTATAAGTTTTTTCTGGGTTTTATTCCCTTTTTTGAAAGAATGTGGTCATTTTGAGGCAGTCTCCTTGTATAGTTGGTGGCTACTCCACTGAACAATTTTTACTGTAGGCTATTTGAATGTGGGCTATCAACATGATTATCCTAAGAATTAGGATAATATGTCTTTGCCAAAGATACAACTATATAAAAAATTATAATGTATTCTCATAAGATTCAATTATTTTCATGAACATAAGGGGCTTTTTGGTTTTGACCCATCAACAAGCTCCAGATTGATATATACAGAACCCATGAGAAATAGAGATAGTGAAGCCTGACTTTGGGCCAACCATTGACATAAACATCCTGTAAACATCACCCCTATCTACAGAACACTATATAACCGAAATGAAAAGGGTATTAAATTCAAAACGTAACCTCCTAAAACAAATAATTATTTATACATGCTGTGAGTTTTATTTCATTTTTGGAGATGGCCCCTTACCCAGTATTAACACTGCTGCGTTCTTTTATATGTACATAAGTTTTTTGGGAACCCCTCGCTGGTTCTTGTTTCCTCGTAGTGTAACCCCAGTACCAATCCTGAAAAAAGAAATTAAACATTTGTGATGAGAACGACCATGATATCTATTTTATTACATATAATTATATACATAAAAATACAAACAACGCCACATCTGGTTTCAGGGTAAATAGAATTTATACCAAAAAAAACCAGGAAGTTCACACCACCAGGCTTCAGTAAAAACCCGGGAAATAGTATGAAAGTAAAGGAAATTTTTAAACCATTGGTACAAATTTATTAAACATCTAAACCAAAGCTGACTTCATTCACACCTTAGCAATCTAATGTTTTGTGACACTTTACTGGAGAAAAAGGATTTGTTATATTTGACTATAAGTTTGATGGGGTTTTAAATCTTTCATTCAACCTTTACAATGAGGTCTTGGCAGTTAGAATACTGGCCCAAGCTGTTTTGCCTTTGGCAGTAGATCTAGAGTATATAATATTTAATGAAATTCCTATTTATTTTTTTCTAAAAATTTTTACAGTCTTATTATGAGTAATTATAAGTTTTAAATCTGGCAAACATTGGTTGTTGTTTTTTTTTTTTGGTATTTTTTTAAACGTTCTTAATTAACAGCCAGGGTCTTTTAAATTTTAAAAGAAACGTGCCGGTTTTTGAGATAGAGGAAAAAGCCGGATAACCCGGGGGAAAACCAACGGCCCCTACAGTCAGTATAAAACTGGACTGCCCCCACGTAGATTTCGAATTCGTAACCCAGAGGTGGAGGGCTAGTGATACAAGTGTCGGGAACCTAAACCACTCGGCCACCGCAGCCCCAAAAAACATGATCTGCAACAGCAGGTCATCCCTCATGATGGATAGTTTAAAAGTGGCAATACAATCAAAGATATTTCTGTTTGCCCATTTTTTGCAAATATATACACAGATTTGTAAATGTACAACTGAAATTTTGTTGTGTATAAACTACCTTGTTTTTTTGTGGTTGTGACGGACCCACAAAACATAAATACAATAGATATTGCTGTATGTATTATTTTTAAATATCATTATTACATAAGTATTTTGAAATGTATTTAACGGGCGAAAGTTTTTTGTACCCATGAAATAATTTGGAAATTTTAATTTCAAATCCACGAAAGAAAGTACACACGAATATTTCATGTTAAAAAGTAACTGAAAATTCTCATTTCTTTTTTTTTTTGTTCCATTTCCCCAAATACTGATCCTTGCTCTTTCTATATCTTGATACTGAAAAGGAATGTTATAATCACCAGGTGCACCCAAAAACCCCCCCCCTTTTCTTT
>NW_022980192.1:0-11793 GCF_902652985.1 Pecten maximus | reverse complement strand
TGATAGTAATGACTTACCAGGGGTTGACACTTACTTAATCACCTTGACAGACCGCCGGGCTGCCAGGTTTTAAAATAAGGCAGCCCGGGCTGCCAAAGGTGAAACCCCTCTTGAGGGATATGGGGGCATGTCCGGATCCCTACAGCCCCTAACCCTACCACTGAGGAAAAAATTCAATACTAGATTTCAATTTCAACATATTTTATTGACTGATGTTATATCAATATAGGATTGGACATCTGGCAGAGCCTATATAAGTCCTCTCCTTACATAAAAATACTATATGCAGTTTCCTGCATTTTAGTTTATTCTGAGCATAAAAATGTTAGGTATTACACCAAATGGTTTTATAAAAAAAAAAGTTTTGAAAATAAAGTTATTGAAGTAAATGAAGAAAACAGTAAATGAAGAAAACTTAAGCTGGACATTATACATTTGACTGAACTAGACATTCTGGCTTCCCGACCAGATTGCAGACAGCCTAGGGCTGAGGGACTACTGCTTACCAATAGTTACTACCATATCCTAAAGGGTTAGGGCGGTGTGACTCAGTCGGTAGAACATCAGATGATCTCAGGGGAATAATGTTTTATCCATACTAGGAGTGTTTTATGTTTCACTTGGAACTGACAGCCCCACCCCCACTTAGTAAAAAGGGGTGTGGTGGGGGGCCCGGGGTGTACAGTCATCACTTTGTCATTGTGAGTCATGCCCAGCATGATAACCTTGTGTATATGATATTCTTGTGCATCCCTGGACAGATTTAAGTTCGTATTTACACCATCAAGGTCTACAACCGACCTGGGGTTAGGTAGATATTTTAATGGAATAGCCTCCCTCCACCACCCTCCGACATATTGTGACACCCTACACCACCCTCTGACATATTGTGCCACCCTCCACCACCCTAAACCACCCTCTGACATATTGTGCCACCCTACACCACCCTCCACCTCCCTCCGACATATTGTGCCACTCTACACCACCCTCCGACATATTGTCCCACCCTACACCACCTTCACTATTTTGCCACCCTCCCACCCCACCACCCCCAAACAATGTGCCACTCTACCCAACCCCCCCCCCACAATTGGGCCACCCTACACCACCCACACCACCCCAGCAATTTTCCACTCAAAAAAAACCCCCCCCACCTTCCACATTTGTGCCCCCTACCCACCCTCCACCCCCCTCAACTTTTGGCCAACCCTACACACCCTCCCCCCCACCCTCCACTATTGAGCCCCCCTACAAACACCCCTAAAACCCCCCCCTCCGAAATTTGTGCCACCAAACAACACCCCCCTCCAACTTTTGGCCCAAAACCCTACCCACCTACACACCCCCCCCGAATATTTTGCCCCCTAAAATCAACCCTCCGAATATTGGGCCCACCCCACCACCCCCTAACAACCCACCCAAAACCACCCCCACAAATTCCCCCCTAAACCCCCCTAACCCCCCTCCGCTATGCCTACCTTCCCCTACCCTCCACTATTCCCCCCACCCCCCACCCTCCGCAAAATTGTGCCATAAAAATTCCTAATATTGTAGTAAAAACCCCTTTCCGAAAATAATTGTACCACCCTACCCACCCTCCGCATTTGTGCCACCCTCCTACCCTCCAATTTTCCCCCACCCTACACCACCCACACCCCCTCTGACATTTGTGCCACTCACACCCCCCTTCCGCATATTGTGCCCCCTAACCACCCTAAAAACCCCCCACCCTCAACATTGGCACTCTAAAAACCACCCTCCGCTTGTGCCACCCTACACCACCCTACACCCACCCTCAACATTTGTGCCACTCAAAACCCCTTTCCGCATATTTCACCCTACACCACCCTAAAAACCCCCTAGACATATTGTGCCCCCACAACCACCCCCCCACCCTCCCATTTGACCAAACCCCTCACCCCCCTACACCACCCTCCGAAAATTTTGTGCCACTCTAAAAACCCCACCCTCCGCATATTGTGCCACCCACACCCCCCTACACCCCCCCCTCCGCATATTGAGCCCCCAAAACCCACCCTCCCCCCCTACCCCCCCTCCCACCCTCCACCCCCCCCCCCACATTTTTAGCCACCCTAAACCCCACCCTCCCACCCTCCCATATGGCCCAAAACCCTATAACCCCCCCTCCCCTCCCTCCGCATTTTTCCTCCTTCCCTCCCCCCTCCGACTATTGCGCCCCCTACAACCCACCCTCAAAAATTTGCTCCACCCTCCCCCCCCCGTCAATTTTTGGGTGGCCCTCTACACCACCTTCCACTTTTGTGCCACCCCACCCCCTCCCCACCCCGACATTTTTGGGCCACCCTACAACCCCCCTCACCCCCTTTCCGACATTTTGTGCCACCCACACCACCCCCACTATTGTGCCACCCTACACCCCCTTTCCGACATATTCTCCACCCTCCCCACCCTCAACATATTCTCCCCCCTACACCCCCCCCCAAATATTGCGCCACCCTCCACCACCCCAACATATTGCACCCCCCTACCCACCCTACCTACCTTAAAAACCACCCTCAGACATATTGCGCCACCCTACACCACCCTACACTACCTTACACCACCCTCAGACATATTGCGCCACCCTTCACCACCCTACACCATCCTCCACCACCCTCAGACATATTGCGCCACCCTACACCACCCTACACCACCCTACACCATCCTCCACCACCCTCAGACATATTGCACCACCCTCCACCACCCTACACCACCCTACACCACCCTACACCACCCTCAGACATATTGCGCCACCCTACACCACCCTACACCACCCTCAACCTCCCTCCGACATATTGCGCTACCCTACCTAACCCCTCCCCCTATTGCCCCCCTACACCCCCCTTTTCCACATATTGTCCACCCTCCCACCACCTCCAATATTTGCCCACCTTACACCACCCTCCAAATTGGTGCCCACCCTAACAACCACCCTACACCCACCCTCCGACATATTGTGCCACCCTACACTACCCTCCGACATATTGTGCCACCCTACACCACCCTACACCTCCCTCTGACATATTGTGCCACCCTACACCACCCTCCGACATATTGCTCCACCCTCCACCACTGTCAGACATATTGTGCCACTCTACACCACCCTACACCACCCTCAGACATATTGTGCCACTCTACACCACCTTCCGACATATTGTGCCACCCTACACCACCCTACACCCACCCTCAGACATATTGTGCCACTCTACACCACCCTCCGACATATTGTGCCACCCTACACCACCCTACACCACCCTCAGACATATTGTGCCACTCTACACCACCTTCCGACATATTGTGCCACCCTACACCACCCTACACCACCCTCAGACATATTGTGCCACCCTACACCACCCTCCACCACCCTCCGACATATTGAGCCACCCTACACCACCCTACACCACCCTCCGACATATTGTGCCACTCTACACCACCCTCCGACATATTGTGCCACCCTACACCACCCTACACCACCCTCCGACATATTGAGCCACCCTACACCACCCTCCACCTCCCTACACCACCCTACACCACCCTCCACCACCCTCCGACATATTGCGCCACCCTACACCACCCTACACCACCCTCAACCTCCCTCCGACATATTGCGCTACCTTACACTACCCTCCGACATATTGCCCCACCCTACACCACCCTCCGACATATTGTGCCACCCTACACCACCTTCCTACATATTGTGCCACCGTACACCACCCTCCGAAATATTGTGCCACCCTACACCACCCTACACCACCCTCCGACATATTGTGCCACCCTACACTACCCTCCGACATATTGTGCCACCCTACACCACCCTACACCTCCCTCTGACATATTGTGCCACCCTACACCACCCTCCGACATATTGCTCCACCCTCCACCACTGTCAGACATATTGTGCCACTCTACACCACCCTACACCACCCTCAGACATATTGTGCCACTCTACACCACCTTCCGACATATTGTGCCACCCTACACCACCCTACACCACCCTCAGACATATTGTGCCACTCTACACCACCCTCCGACCTATTGCTGCCACCCTACACCACCCTACACCACCCTCAGACATATTGTGCCACTCTACACCACCTTCCGACATATTGTGCCACCCTACACCACCTACACCACCCTCAGACATATTGTGCCACCCTACACCACCCTCCACCACCCTCCGACATATTGAGCCACCCCTACACCACCCTACACCACCCTCCGACATATTGTGCCACTCTACACCACCCTCCGACATATTGTGCCACCCTACCCACCCTACACCACCCTCCGACATATTGAGCCACCCTACACCACCCTCCACCTCCCTACACCACCCTACACCACCCTCCACCACCCTCCGACATATTGAGCCACCCTACACCACCCTACACCACCCTCCGACATATTGAGCCACCCTACACCACCCTCCACCTCCCTCCGACATATTGCGCTACCTTACACTACCCTCCGACATATTGCGCCACCCTACACCACCCTCAGACATATTGCTCCACCCTCCACCACCGTCAGACATATTGTGCCACTCTACACCACCTTCCGACATATTGTGCCACCCTACACCACCCTACACCACCCTCAGACATATTGTGCCACCCTACACCACCCTCCACCACCCTCCGACATATTGAGCCACCCTACACCACCCTACACCACCCTCCGACATATTGTGCCACTCTACACCACCCTCCACCATATGTGCCACCCTACACCCCCCCTACACCACCCTCCGACATATTGAGCCACCCTACACCACCCTCCACCTCCCTACACCACCCTACACCACCCTCCACCACCCTCCGACATATTGCGCCACCCTACACCACCCTACCCCCTACACCACCCTCAACCTCCCTCCGACATATTGCGCTACCTTACACTACCCTCCGACATATTGCCCCACCCTACACCACCCTCCGACATATTGTGCCACCCTACACCACCTTCCTACATATTGTGCCACCGTACACCACCCTCCGAAATATTGTGCCACCCTACACCACCCTACACCACCCTCCGACATATTGTGCCACCCTACACTACCCTCCGACATATTGTGCCACCCTACACCACCCTACACCTCCCTCTGACATATTGTGCCACCCTACACCACCCTCCGACATATTGCTCCACCCTCCACCACTGTCAGACATATTGTGCCACTCTACACCACCCTACACCACCCTCAGACATATTGTGCCACTCTACACCACCTTCCGACATATTGTGCCACCCTACACCACCCTACACCACCCTCAGACATATTGTGCCACTCTACACCACCCTCCGACATATTGTGCCACCCTACACCACCCTACACCACCCTCAGACATATTGTGCCACTCTACACCACCTTCCGACATATTGTGCCACCCTACACCACCCTACACCACCCTCAGACATATTGTGCCACCCTACACCACCCTCCACCACCCTCCGACATATTGAGCCACCCTACACCACCCTACACCACCCTCCGACATATTGTGCCACTCTACACCACCCTCCGACATATTGTGCCACCCTACACCACCCTACACCACCCTCCGACATATTGAGCCACCCTACACCACCCTCCACCTCCCTACACCACCCTACACCACCCTCCACCACCCTCCGACATATTGAGCCACCCTACACCACCCTACACCACCCTCCGACATATTGAGCCACCCTACACCACCCTCCACCTCCCTCCGACATATTGCGCTACCTTACACTACCCTCCGACATATTGCGCCACCCTACACCACCCTCAGACATATTGCTCCACCCTCCACCACCGTCAGACATATTGTGCCACTCTACACCACCTTCCGACATATTGTGCCACCCTACACCACCCTCCACCACCTTCCGACATATTGAGCCACCCTACACCACCTTCCGACATATTGTGCCACCCTACACCACCCTCCGACATATTGTGCCACCCTACACCACCTTCCGACATATTGCTCCACCCTCCACCACCCTCAGACATATTGCTCCACCCTACACCACCCTCAGACATATTGCGCCACCCTCCACCACCCTCAGACATATTGCACCACCCTACACCACCCTACACTACCTTACACCACCCTCAGACATATTGCGCCACCCTACACCACCCTCAGACATATTGCGCCACCCTCCACCACCCTCAGACATATTGCACCACCCTACACCACCCTACACCACCCTACACCACCCTCAGACATATTGCACCACCCTACACCCACCCTACACTACCTTACACCACCCTCAGACATATTGCGCCACCCTACACCACCCTCAGACATATTGCGCCACCCTCCACCACCCTCAGACATATTGCACCACCCTCCACCACCCTCAGACATATTGCGCCACCCTCCACCACCCTCAGACATATTGCGCCACCCTCCACCATCCTCAGACATATTGCGCCACCTTCCACCACCCTCAGACATATTGCGCCACCCTCCACCACCCTACACCATCCTCCACCACCCTCAGACATATTGCACCACCCTCCACCACCCTCAGACATATTGCGCCACCCTCCACCACCCTACACCACCCTACACCACCCTACACCACCCTACACCACCTTACACCACCCTCCACCACCCTCAGACATATTGCACCACCCTACACCACCCTACACCACCCTACACCACCCTCAGACATATTGCACCACCCTACACCACCCTACACTACCTTACACCACCCTCAGACATATTGCGCCACCCTACACCACCCTCAGACATATTGCGCCACCCTACACCACCCTCCACCACCCTCCGACATATTGCGCCACCCTACACCACCCTACACCACCCTCCACCACCCTCAGACATATTGAGCCACCCTACACCACCCTACACCACCCTCAGACATATTGCGCCACCCCTCCACCACCCTCCCACATATTGCGCCACCCTACACCACCCTACACCACCCTCCACCACCCTCAGACATATTGCACCACCCTACACCACCCTACACCACCCTCCACCACCCTCAGACATATTGCGCCACCCTACACCACCCTACACCACCCTCCACCACCCTCAGACATATTGCGCCACCCTCCACCACCCTCAGACATATTGCGCCACCCTCCACCACCCTCAGACATATTGCGCCACCCTCCACCACCCTACACCATCCTCCACCACCCTCAGACATATTGCGCCACCCTCCACCACCCTACACCACCCTACACCACCCTACACCACCCTCCGACATATTGAGCCACCCTACACCACCCTCTGACATATTGCGCCACCCTCCACCACCCTCCGACATATTGCGCCACCCTACACCACCCTACACCACCCTCCACCACCCTCAGACATATTGCACCACCCTACACCACCCTACACTACCTTACACCACCCTCAGACATATTGCACCACCCTACACCACCCTACACCACCTCAGACATATTGCACCACCCTACACCACCCTACACCACCCTCCACCACCCTCAGACATATTGCACCACCCTACACCACCCTACACCACCCTCCACCACCCTCAGACATATTGCGCCACCCTCCACCACCCTCAGACATATTGCGCCACCCTCCACCACCCTCAGACATATTGCACCACCCTACACCCACCCTACACCACCCTCCACCACCCTCAGACATATTGCGCCACCCTCCACCACCCTCAGACATATTGCGCCACCCTCCACCACCCCTCAGACATATTGCGCCACCCTCCACCACCCTCAGACATATTGCACCACCCTACACCACCCTACACCACCCTCCACCACCCTCAGACATATTGCGCCACCCTCCACCACCCTCAGACATATTGCGCCACCCTCCACCACCCTCAGACATATTGCGCCACCCTCCACCACCCTCAGACATATTGCGCCACCCTACACCACCCTACACCACCCTACACCACCCTCCACCACCCTCAGACATATTGCGCCACCCTACACCACCCTCAGACATATTGCGCCACCCTCCACCACCCTCAGACATATTGCGCCACCCTACACCACCCTACACCACCCTACACCACCCTACACCACCCTCCACCACCCTCAGACATATTGCACCACCCTACACCACCCTACACCACCCTACACCACCCTCAGACATATTGCACCACCCTACACCACCCTACACTACCTTACACCACCCTCAGACATATTGCGCCACCCTACACCACCCTCAGACATATTGCGCCACCCTCCACCACCCTCCGACATATTGCGCCACCCTACACCACCCTACACCACCCTCCACCACCCTCAGACATATTGAGCCACCCTACACCACCCTACACCACCCTCAGACATATTGCGCCACCCTCCACCACCCTCCCACATATTGCGCCACCCTACACCACCCTACACCACCCTCCACCACCCTCAGACATATTGCGCCACCCTCCACCACCCTCAGACATATTGCGCCACCCTCCACCACCCTCAGACATATTGCGCCACCCTCCACCACCCTACACCATCCTCCACCACCCTCAGACATATTGCGCCACCCTCCACCACCCTACACCACCCTACACCACCCTACACCACCCTCCGACATATTGAGCCACCCTACACCACCCTCTGACATATTGCGCCACCCTCCACCACCCTCCGACATATTGCGCCACCCTACACCACCCTACACCACCCTCCACCACCCTCAGACATATTGCACCACCCTACACCACCCTACACTACCTTACACCACCCTCAGACATATTGCACCACCCTACACCACCCTACACCACCCTACACCACCCTACACCACCCTCAGACATATTGCACCACCCTACACCACCCTACACCACCCTCCACCACCCTCCGACATATTGCACCACCCTACACCACCCTACACCACCCCCCCACCACCCTCAGACATATTGCGCCACCCTCCACCACCCTCAGACATATTGCGCCCCCCTCCACCACCCTCAGACATATTGCACCACCCTACACCACCCTACACCACCCTCCACCACCCTCAGACATATTGCGCCACCCTCCACCACCCTCAGACATATTGCGCCACCCTCCACCACCCTCAGACATATTGCGCCACCCTCCACCACCCTCAACATATTGCAACCACCCTAAAACCACCCTACACCCACCCTCCACCACCCTCAGACAATTGCGCCACCCTCCACCAACCCTCCAGACATTTTTCCCGCACCCTCCACCCACCCTCAACATATTGCGCCACCCTCCACCACCCTCAGACATATTGCGCCACCCTACACCACCCTCAACCAAAAAACCCTACAACAACACCCTCCACCACCCTCAGAAAAATATTGCGCCACCCTACACCACCCTCAGACATATTGCGCCACCCTCCACCACCCTCAGACATATTGCGCCACCCTACACCACCTACACCACCCTACACCACCCTCCACCACCCTCAGACATATTGCACCACCCTACACCACCCTACACCACCCTACACCACCCTCAGACATATTGCACCACCCTACACCACCCTACACTACCTTACACCACCCTCAGACATATTGCGCCACCCTACACCACCCTCAGACATATTGCGCCACCCTCCACCACCCTCCGACATATTGCGCCACCCTACACCACCCTACACCACCCTCCACCACCCTCAGACATATTGAGCCACCCTACACCACCCTACACCACCCTCAGACATATTGCGCCACCCTCCACCACCCTCCCACATATTGCGCCACCCTACACCACCCTACACCACCCTCCACCACCCTCAGACATATTGCACCACCCCTACACCACCCTACACCACCCTCCACCACCCTCAGACATATTGCGCCACCCTACACCACCCTACACCACCCTCCACCACCCTCAGACATATTGCGCCACCCTCCACCACCCTCAGACATATTGCGCCACCCTCCACCACCCTCAGACATATTGCGCCACCCTCCACCACCCTACACCATCCTCCACCACCCTCAGACATATTGCGCCACCCTCCACCACCCTACACCACCCCTACACCACCCTACACCACCCTCCGACATATTGAGCCACCCTACACCACCCTCTGACATATTGCGCCACCCTCCACCACCCTCCGACATATTGCGCCACCCTACACCACCCTACACCACCCTCCACCACCCTCAGACATATTGCACCCACCCTACACCACCCTACACTACCTTACACCACCCTCAGACATATTGCACCACCCTACACCACCCTACACCACCCTACACCACCCTCAGACATATTGCACCACCCTACACCACCCTACACCACCCTCCACCACCCTCAGACATATTGCACCACCCTACACCACCCTACACCACCCTCCACCACCCTCAGACATATTGCGCCACCCTCCACCACCCTCAGACATATTGCGCCACCCTCCACCACCCTCAGACATATTGCACCACCCTACACCACCCTACACCACCCTCCACCACCCTCAGACATATTGCGCCACCCTCCACCACCCTCAGACATATTGCGCCACCCTCCACCACCCTCAGACATATTGCACCACCCTACACCATCCTCCACCACCCTCAGACATATTGCGCCACCCTCCACCAACCTACACCACCCTACACCACCCTACACCACCCTCCGACATATTGAGCCACCCTACACCACCCTCTGACATATTGCGCCACCCTTCACACCACCCTCAGACATATTGCGCCCACCACCCTCCACCACCCTCAGACATATTGCACCACCCTACACCACCCTACACCACCCTCCACCACCCTCAGACATATTGCGCCACCCTCCACCACCCTCAGACATATTGCGCCACCCTCCACCACCCTCAGACATATTGCACCACCCTACACCACCCTACACCACCCTCCACCACCCTCAGACATATTGCGCCACCCTCCACCACCCTCAGACATATTGCGCCACCCTCCACCACCCTCAGACATATTGCACCACCCTTCACCACCCTACACCATCCTCCACCACCCTCAGACATATTGCGCCACCCTCCACCAACCTACACCACCCTACACCACCCTACACCACCCTCCGACATATTGAGCCACCCTACACCACCCTCTGACATATTGCGCCACCCTTCACCACCCTCAGACATATTGCGCCGGCCACCCTACACCACCCTCCGACATATTGTGCCGGCCACCCTACACCACCCTCAGACATGTTACGCCACCCTCCACCACCCTCAGACATATTGCGCCACCCTCCACCACCCTAAGACATATTGCGCCGGCCACCCTCCACCACCCTCAGACATATTGCGCCACCCTCCGCCACCCTCCTACGTATTGCGCCACCCTCCACCACCCTCGGACATATTGCGCCACCCTCCACCACCCTCAGACATATTGCTCCACTCTGTGCCGCCCTATGCAACTCTGTATAAAGGGCTGCAAACTCCGCTCATTTTACCTCTGATGAGTTACGCCTTAGAAACCAAATCAGTCAGGTATTATACGAAGTGGAAGACATGGTTCCCTACACAACACGGACAGCACGTTAGTGTCTTTTCCCAGTCAGTTTTTATTTAACATACTGTTAGTTTCTAGTCAATAAATGAAGAACTCAGGACCAAGCTATGTATACTGATATTTGATATGTTAAAATTAATTAAAGGCTGTGCCAAACAACAGTAATACCTGCCATGTTACCATGGATACTTTGTCAGTTCATCTGACACCCGGTCAACAACTCGGCTGAGGAAATGCGTACCAATAATTAGTCAGTTCATCTGACACTGGGGCAACAACTCGGCTGAGGACATGCAAAACCAAAAAAAG
>NW_022980191.1:0-1001 GCF_902652985.1 Pecten maximus | reverse complement strand
ACCGGTATAATTTTCAACGAAAATATTTCCGGTGTTTTACGAGTGCAGCTCCGGTCCGTTCGAGTTGCATACAAGTTTACCAAATATAGCACAGAAAATAAAGAGGACTTCCAAATTTTTTTGTTGTCGTCTGCTGCTCGTCTGCTAGACTGGATTACCTGGCGTAGTTTTTCTACTCTCCGCTAGGCTTCGCTTCGAAAATACAACGACAGGTCAGGGCTATCGATCCTGTCATTTTGATTGGCCGATATAAATAAAACCGGAAAGACATCCCCACAGTAGATATCGTCTGCATCAGTGTTGCATTTGCAAACACTTGGGAGGAACTTTGACGTTTTGCTTCCTTAGTTTTTAATTAAATGTATTCCTACAACAATTTTTAAGTGGGTTGGAGGTCGAGATGTTTGACACTACATTGTTTTATACTTTGTGTGCATGCAGTGCTTGGTCGTGTAACCATGTGTGAACCATGTTATTGTTAGCGTGCGTTCAGTTGCAGCCCATCGGTCGTAGCAAAGGGACAGGTCAAGTCTTATATTAAAACATAGTCAGAAACACCTATATATAATGCCCTTGTGATCGTTGCGAGCAGAGATATTCTTCCACATTCAGTTCCTAAATTGTTGACTCATTCATTGCATGTGATGATTAATAGTCAATCTCAATGGACCCCCCCCCCCCCCCCCCCCCCCCCCCAGTTTATAACAATGTAAAGATATCATACATAAACAATTTATCCCTCACACATATCCATTCATTAATAATAAACCACAGAATGCATTACGGGTATGTCAAATTATATCTGTTATAAATATGAGCATAGAAGGTCTTAGATGAGAGAGAAAAAAGGGTGTGGGGGTGTGTGTGTCGGGTTGTGGTGAGATTGAGAAAAAAAAGAAGATGCTAAAGTTTTGTCAGAAAGTTCAAGGGAGTTCAACTATGTATCATATGCATTTAGAAATATATACATGCAATTGTAAAATAATTTAACTTATGTGTTC
>NW_022980190.1:0-10932 GCF_902652985.1 Pecten maximus | reverse complement strand
ATGCTACAGGCCCAATATCAAGTCCCTGGGACTCTTGGTTATTGAGAAGAAGTCGTTGGAAGATTATAGCCTATTTGACCCATGTGACCTTGAATGAAGGTCAAGGTCATTTATTTGAACAAACTTTGTAGCCCTTCACCCCAGCAAGCGACAGGCCCAATATCAAGTCCCTGGGCCTATTTGATTAATGAGAAGAAATCGTTTGAAGATTATAGCCTATTTGACCCCTGTGACCTTGAATGAAGGTCAAGGTCATTTATTTGAACAAACTTTGTAGCCCTTCACCCCAGCATGCTATAAGCCTAATATCAAGTTCCTGGGCCTCTTGGGTTTTGAGAAGAAGTCGTTTGAAGATTATAGCCTATTTGACCAATGTGACCTTGAATGAAGGTCAAGGTCATTTATTTGAACAAACTTTGTAGCCCTTCACCCCAGCATGCTACATCCCCAATATCAAGTGCCTGGGCCTTATGGTTATTGAGAAGAAGTCGTTGGAAGATTATAGCCTATTTGACCCATGTGACCTTGAATGACGGTCAAGGTCATTTATTTGAACAAACTTTGTAGCCCTTTACCCCAGCATGCTACATCCCCAATATCAAGTCCCTGGGCCTCTTGGTTATTGAGAAGAAGTCGTTTGAAGATTATAACCTATTTGACCCATGTGACCTTGAATGAAGGTCAAGGTCATTTATTTGAACAAACTTTGTAGTCCTTCACTCCAGCATACTACAGGCCCAATATCAAGTCCCTGGGCCTCTTGGTTATTGAGAAGAAGTCGTTTGAAGATTATAGCCTATTTGACCCATGTGACCTTGAATGAAGGCCAAGGTCATTTATTTGAACAAACTTTGTAGCCCTTCACCCCAGCATGCTACATGCCCAATATCAAGTCCCTGGGCCTTTTGGTTATTGAGAAGAAGTTGTTTGAATGAAAAAGTTGACGCCGGACGGCCGGACGGACGACGGACGCCGCACCACGGCATAATCTCACTTGCCCTTCGGGCAGGTGAGCTAAAAATGGATGACTTCAGACTTCAACTCAGGTGACCTAAAATTTGACAGACGACAGAAGCTGGCCCTGACAATAAGACAACCTGTTTCCATCAGTCAGCCACAATGACTATGTGACGTATCAGATAACATGTGGCCTTGACCTTTGATGGATAATTTCATCAACAGTAATTGTTATATCAAAATCAAGTATTTTGTGTGTTCTTTAAACATGTAAACATCCAATGTTTCAAATGTTTCAGTAGCTGTCGTCCCTGATGAAGTTTGGTCCATATGGGCGTTTTGTTGTATCCCTCCAATCTCAAGACTCACCTATCATAGCTGTCAACTTAGGATCCCTTCCTGTAAAATAAAATGATCCAAGTCATGAGATATTTCACATAATTATGATTTAAAAATTTACAGTGACAAAATAAATAGAAAATAGTTTTGATATGTGAATAACAGGAAAGTGAACACCCTCCCAGTTGAATGTTGGATTGTCGGAACTTATGTGAAGCATGGAAAACTGTGTTTCTATTCAGTCAAATGTTGGACAGAGATTTATTGGTAAGGTACAGATTAGCAGACATAATTATAAGTTATGACATAAGAGCATTGTCCACGGGGCCAGCATGTGTGGGACACAGTGACTCCTCCGGGTAATCTCTTCTTGTCCAGCATTGTTTATGATTATAGGGTGAGGATCTTATCTTTCCCAAGATATGGAACATGAACTAAATTCCCAGGGGCTGGACTAGACGTTAGGTCAATCCCGACAGTGAACTAAATTACCAGGGGCTGGACTAGACTTTTGGTCAATCATGACAGTGAACTAAATTACCAGGGGCTGGACTAGACGTTAGGTCAATCCTGACAGTGAACTAAATTCCCAGGAGCTAGACTAGACTTTCGGTCGATCCTGACAGTGGACTAAGCCCCAGGGGATGGACTAGACTTTGGGTCAATCCTGACAGTGAACTAAATTCCCAGGGGATGGACTAGACTTTGGGTCAACAGTGAACTAAATTCCCAGGAGCTGGACAAGACTTTGGGTCAATCCAGACAGTGAACTAAATTCCCAGGGACCGGACTAGACTTTAGGTCAATTCTGACAGTGAACTACATTACCAGGGGCTGGACTGGACTTTGGATCAATCCTAACAGTGAACTAAATTCCCAGGGGCTGGACTAGACATTGAGTCAATCATGACAATGAACTAAATTCCCAGGGGATGGACTAGACTTTGGGTCAATCATGACAATGAACTAAATTCCCAGGGGATGGACTAGACTTTGGGTCAAGCACTGAATAACACACAGAGGAGGGTAAAGGAATGTCTTGTAATAGTAGGAAGTGTGAACCACACACACTGGACCTTCATCTGAGGTTATGTACGCCAACACTGTAATCGACTGAGAAACACAGACTGTCTTGGGTAGGAAGTGTGAACCACACACACTGGACCTTCACCTGAGGTTATGTACGCCAACACTGTAATCGACTGAGCTAGCGCGGCGAGTATTCTTCTTAAAATTTACAAAACTAGACCCATCACACAGGGCTTCTCATAATATCTGACTCTTAAAACCTGAATCTTACATTTAAATTAGATTACTGTTTATACACACCAAATATACAACACTTGTATCAGAGTGGCTATGTATGACTTCTGACCATATAACTGGGACTAATGACCACACGTATCTTATAGGTGTAGAACTTCTGTTTCGATAAACAATGTAAATACCGATATTATATTTGTAAAGGGGTTCACAATATATCGTCTGCACCAACTTTTTATTTCTGAAGTAGTCTCGTGTTACCTGATGTCCATCAAAACCAGGTGTAGAAAGATCATTCTTCTGATCGATGTTTAGAAATATTACATTCATTAAATGTACGTTGACTGTCAGACTGACACAGAAGAACTGAAGGATGGACTAATGGACAATACAAATACTACAGGGCACCTACACCTCCTTTCTGGCCTTAACTCATTAAGCTTTTGAAGTTATAGAAGACCCATAAACTTTTGATGGCATTTTAACCTTAAACTACCTAATGACAAAATATCATGGGTTCAGCCTCAGAAGAAATTCAAAAGAAGATTTTTGAAGTTCGTCCCAAGTCATATTTACCAACACACCAACATAATTGTCTGTTATACCTGCATTTTTGGCTGATGTTTGTTTCATGTCACTGACATCTTTCTTCACAGCATCAACATCACCACTCACAGCATCAACAGTGCCTGTCAAAATGTTAAATAAAATCAATTTCATATATCTATAACAGTAAAACCTCAATAAAGCACCATCTTCCATCCAGCAAGATTTTGGTGGTACAATGAGGAGAAATTTCAGAGAACCTTTCTGAGCAATAGCGAAAACAATTCAAATTGTCAAAGTTAAAGATGGCGACCTGTCATCCACCTTATTTTCATATCTGTCCTTAAATGGAACATGCACAACTAGGGACCAAAGGGAAATAGAAAGTGAAATTTAAGAAAGATCAATAAAGAATTTTGTGAGAAATAGCTATAGAGATAACAGACTTCAACTGTCAAAATTGAAAATGGCTACCTATAGCTTTCTATCAGCTATCTTGTTTTCAGATCAGTCTCAAAATAGAACATGCATTTGTGTAACTAGGGACCAAGGGGAACCTAAGAGCGAAATTTGAGAAAAATCCATGAAGATTTTTCTGAGAACAGCAATGACAATTACTACAGGCTGGATGGATGTTTGACATCGGACAACCCTGTCACTTTTACCTTTTGTCAGTTAACTCCTTGTTCTGGTACAACCAACTGTGCTTTGTAATGTTAGCTTCATAATCTGACCTAGATCTTTGACCTTGACCTTTGGTCAGCTGACTTCGAGTTGAATTCTTATCAATATTGCTTCATAGTGTCACAACAAAATGTTTATCAATGAAAAAACGCACGAATTGACCTTGACCCATTAACCTTGAACATTTTTGCGAGTTGAACATTTGGACCAAATTTTCATGTGAATGAGACAATGAATAACAGTTATCAGTCAATGACAAATAAATGTGGACAGACAGACAGCAAGTGATTACTCTATATGGCACATGTATCTCCATACAAATAGTAAATCTGTATGAAATTCATTCCAAGTCAAACTTTGACAGGCGGCTGAGTATATTATAGTCAGTGGGACATGTTACTTACCTTTTAGGTTGTCCATGTCAGTTGTCATCTCGTCTTGTCTCTGTTTTATGTCACAGATTTCCCCTAAAAAGACAAACAATATCTTGTAGACTCAAGAACATGCATGAAAGAAAAAGTGATAAAGATATATGCACACCTGTCAAAAGTATAGTGATAACAAAGATCCATACACACCTGTCAAAGGTATAGTGATAACAAAGATCCATACACACCTGTCAAAGGTGTAGTGATAACAAAGATCCATACACACCTGTCAAAGGTATAGTGATAACAAAGATCCATACACACCTGTCAAAGGTGTAGTGATAACAAAGATCCATACACACCTGTCAAAGGTATAGTGATAACAAAGATCCATACACACCTGTCAAAGGTATAGTGATAACAAAGATATATACACACCTGTCAAAGGTATAGTGATAACAAAGATCCATACACACCTGTCAAAGGTATAGTGATAACAAAGATCCATACACACCTGTCAAAGGTATAGTATTAACAAAGATCCATACACACCTGTCAAAGGTATTGTGATAACAAAGATCCATACACACCTGTCAAAGGTATTGTGATAACAAAGATCCATACACACCTGTCAAAAGTATAGTGATAACAAAGATCCATACACACCTGTCAAAGGTATTGTGATAACAAAGATCCATACACACCTGTCAAAGGTATAGTGATAACAAAGATCCATACACACCTGTCAAAGGTATAGTGATAACAAAGATCCATACACACCTGTCAAAGGTATAGTGATAACAAAGATCCATACACACCTGTCAAAGGTATAGTGATAACAAAGATCCATACACACCTGTCAAAGGTATAGTGATAACAAAGATCCATACACACCTGTCAAAGGTATAGTGATAACAAAGATCCATACACACCTGTCAAAGGTATAGTGATAACAAAGATCCATACACACCTGTCAAAGGTATAGTGATAACAAAGATCCATACACACCTGTCAAAGGTATAGTGATAACAAAGATCCATACACACCTGTCAAAGGTATAGTGATAACAAAGATCCATACACACCTGTCAAAGGTATAGTGATAACAAAGATCCATACACACCTGTCAAAGGTATAGTGATAACAAAGATCCATACACACCTGTCAAAGGTAACAAAGATCCATACACACCTGTCAAAGGTATAGTGATAACAAAGATCCATACACACCTGTCAAAGGTATAGTGATAACAAAGATCCATACACACCTGTCAAAGGTATAGTGATAACAAAGATCCATACACACCTGTCAAAGGTATAGTGATAACAAAGATCCATACACACCTGTCAAAGGTATAGTGATAACAAAGATCCATACACACCTGTCAAAGGTATAGTGATAACAAAGATCCATACACACCTGTCAAAGGTATAGTGATAACAAAGATCCATACACACCTGTCAAAGGTATAGTGATAACAAAGATCCATACACACCTGTCAAAGGTATAGTGATAACAAAGATCCATACACACCTGTCAAAGGTATAGTGATAACAAAGATCCATACACACCTGTCAAAGGTATAGTGATAACAAAGATCCATACACACCTGTCAAAGGTATAGTGATAACAAAGATCCATACACACCTGTCAAAGGTATAGTGATAACAAAGATCCATACACACCTGTCAAAGGTATAGTGATAACAAAGATCCATACACACCTGTCTAGTGATAACAAAGATCCATACACACCTGTCAAATGTGTAATGACAACAAAGATCCATACACACCTGTCAAAGGTATAGTGATAACAAAGATCCATACACACCTGTCAAAGGTATGGTGATAACAAAGATCCATACACACCTGTCAAAGGTGTAGTGATAACATAGATCCATACACACCTGTTAAATGTATAGTGATAACAAAGACCTATACACACCTGTCAATATCAATATTAACAATAAACTGTGATTTGTAATTTGTTGTTTTTCAATTTACCACCAAGATGTAGACACTAGCCGATTAGGTACTGTATATAAATATACGGTTATCTATGTCTGTTGTCACACCTGTACAATCATTTTATGTTAGAACATCCTACATATCAAACCTCTTAGGTTATCTATGTCTGTTGTCACACCTGTACAATCATTTTATGTTAGAACATCCTACATATCAAACCTCTTAGGTTATCTATGTCTGTTGTCACACCTGTACAATCATTTTATGTTAGAACATCCTACATATCACACCTCTTAGGTTATCTATGTCTGTTGTCACACATGTACAATCATTTTATGTTAGAACATCCTACATATCCTACATCTTAGGTTATCTATGTCTGTTGTCACACATGTCAATCATTTCATCTTAGAACATTCATTGAGTGATCTTTATTTGGTCTTACATGTTAAGACTGGTTTTTCTACTGATTCAATCCTTCCTCTTTGCCTTTTGATCATTAAGCACTAAGTACCTACTGACCAAACATCATGGACAATTTCAAAAGATAATTTTTGAAGTTCTTCCATTCTCATATTTACCAACACACTTATGACTGTCTGTTATACCTTTTATTGTTGATGAAAAATGTTTCAGGGTACGGACATCTTCCTTCACAGCAGTAACGTCTTTCCTAACAGCTCCAACTTCATCACTCACAGCAGTAACGTCTTTCCTAACAGCTCCAACTTCATCACTCACAGCACCAACATGATGACTCACATCATCAACAGTTCCTGTCAAAATGTTAAATAAAAACAGTTTTATTAATATTTCTATTACGTTCATGTACCTTATTTGTCCTCTCCTGTAAACAGTATTTCTTGATCAAAATAGTAGAAGACAATTTTAAGCGACTAGGTACAACATGTATATAAACATTTTTGCTATGTGTACATATGGTTAAAAATCATTAAAAGGGTTCTTATTGAATTGATGCCAGACTGGTCTTCATTCCACTTTTCTCATCTTTTCTCTTTTCCTCTTACATCATTTGAAAACAAGATTAACCTACAAATAAAATCTGAGAGAGATCCATCAAGAACTCAGTCAGAAATGGTGATAATTGAAACTTTAACGATAAAATCCAAGATGGATGTCTATTTTCTTGCTTATTTCAAAACTTACCATTGTCTTGACCACAGCATTGTATATCAGTAAAGCTTAATGGGGGTCAATACATAATAAAATCTGGGTCAGATCACCAGTCTCAGATACCATGTATTAAGTACCTCTAGATACATTAGTCATGTACATTAGGTTTGGTATAAAATCTGGGTCAGATCACCAGTCTCAGATACCATGTATTAAGTACCTCTAGATACATTAGTCATGTACATTAGGTTTGGTATACAATCTGGGTCAGATCACCAGTCTCAGATACCATGTATTAAGTACCTCTAGATACATTAGTCATGTACATTAGGTTTGGTATACAATCTGGGTCAGATCACCAGTCTCAGATACCATGTATTAAGTACCTCTATATAATATACATCAGTCATCAAAATCTAATCTGTGTTATATACCTTTGAGATTATCCAAGTTTGTTGCCATCTCGTCTTGTCTCTCTTTCATGTCACTGATTTCCCCTGAATAGAAAAGAAATATATCTCATTGTACAGACTCAAGTACAGTGTAGTCTTGAAGTATATCTAATAAAAGTACAGAGTATCTGATCAAAGTACAATGTATCTAATAAAAGTATAATGTATCTGATCAAAGTACAATGTATCTAATAAAAGTATAATGTATCTGATCAAAGTTCAATGTATATAATCAAAATACAATGTATCTAATAAAAGTATAATGTATCTGATCAAAGTACAATGTTTCTGATCAAAGTTCAATGTAGATAATCAATATACAGTGTATCTTATCAAAATACATTGTATTTGATCAAAGTACATTGTATCTACTGAAAGTACAAGGTATTTATACCACTCTGCCCTGGGTACCTGCTGCCAAAATATCAAGTCTTTCAGATTTCTGGATCTCTAGAAGAAGATTCTGGAAGACAATAACATTTTTGATTCATGTGACCTTGAAAATAGTACAAGGTCTTTGGTATGAGGAAATTTAATATCACTCCATAACAGGAACCTGCTGGCAAAGGATGACTGCCCTGGGTCTTTTAGAACTTGAGAGGAAGATTCATAAAGGAGTTTTAACTATTCAGTCTCTGGGACCTTATATATAGGTCAAGGTCATTTATATGAGGAAACTTTATACCACTCTGGCCTAGGTACTTGCTGGCAAAATATCAGCCCTCTGGGCCTTTTGGAACATTACAAAAAGAGTCTTGGAAATTTTTAACATACTTGACTTAATAGTTTTTAGCAGTTCAAATTTGACGGAAAGATTGAAAACGGACACCCACTCATGTACTGTACCATAAGCTCACTGACACTTTGTGCCATGTGAAATATCAATTTTTCAGTGATGTAATCATATTCTTTATGCAGTTTACCTTCTATCTTCTTTACAAGAATTATGTACTTCCTCTCTACATCTGGGTCCATGGTCATGGTCAGTATACTATCCACGGCTTGTACAAACATCCCTGTCTTCAGGTCACTGTTCTGTATGTCCTCAACACTTTGACGGATGTCGGCCCACCTCGTCCTAAAGTCACTATTAGAAAGATATGCAATGTTGGCATGCACTATCTCATTTCTGTGTATCCGTAGACGATCAATGTTTGCTGACAGACAACGGTCTGCAGCATCTGGAACATTACCCCAACCCTTTCCATGAGGAGTGATGTTCCCTAGATTCCTTAGAAGGATATAAAGTAAAGAAACATCCATATCCTTCTCAGAACCTTGGAACACTCCACCTGAGGGGTAAAGCATTTTCTTCTGTTGTTTATTCAACTGGGAGATAATCTGACCCTTTTGACTGGAAAGTACATAAGGGAGTCCAGATGGCAGTCGAGTGACGAGTAATTCTCTGAAGACGTCGGGGAAGACATCAATGACCAGTCTACATATCCGGGCATAGTTAGTCGTTTCTTTGGTGTAAGTATACTTGGCAGACATCCTTATAGTTGGTTTCAGGACAGAAGATAATGTTGATGCTGGAAAATATAATGAAGTAACAGGACTATTGAGCCTTTAACTGTCACCTGAAATCTGATGTAACAAGTGAAAATACTGCATTTGTACAACCTTTATATTCTCTACTTAAACTTTACTGAACATCAGAATTTATATCATTTCTTAATAAACCATTTCTCAATATACCTTGTCTCATATAATCTGAAGTAAAATGACCTTTTGTATAGGTTATTGAATGGCTTTTTAAGTGATAAGAACCAGTACTTAAACATTTTTGGTATTTTATCCTGAAGCAGCCACTCATATGAGACAACATGCAGATTGATGCGTGCAGTTTCAACAAAAAGATTTAAAGGTCAATATTCGAATTCTATTAGATACTTGAATGATTCAATGACTGTTATCTACATATTTTCATATCATAAGGGAATAAAACTAGAATTTTTGTTCGGGCCAACTCATAACAACAATAACAACTCTACCCCACCATCGCCACCAATGAGGTCTTTTGTAGTTTAATGAAACCAATTGTAGTCTTGTAACACAGGGTCGGGGGCAATTTAGCTTTCCAAAACGGGAAGGTAAACTTTACCTCTTATACTACATCTACAACATGTACAATTCTGTTGAAATACAGGTGATTTAAAATAATTAGACAATTTCCATTGATATAAAGAACACATTCTATAAGAAAAACTCAGTCGGAATTGTAATTTATCAAAATCTAAAAATTGATAAATTTGAGATACAGCCCTTTACTTCTAAGCAGGCCATGTTGGAGATACGTCCTTGTTCCTCTAAACAATCAATATATATAAAATATAGAAGATGGCAATTTAAATTTAATAACAGTTCAGTATCTGTTGACTCTCGGACAGTTCTAAGACTAAACTTGAGGTAGGTAGTCAACAAATGCCGCTGAAAATTTGACCAAATAAGGAATTTTGATAACCCATGCCAAACTAGAACTGATGCCAGGATGGCTGACTAATACCCCCGCAATCTGCATGAGTCAATGGTGAATTGGAACTGTTAATTAGAGGCTAACTAAGATAATCCAGTAATATAGTGACCAGTTGCCATAGCAACCATAATTTTGAACAAGGAGCCACAAAGCTTGGCTTTATCCCCCGCGCCCCGCAGTTGGTATGAAAACCCAAATACATGTACATTGTATATATCAAGCTCAAAGTAAGAGTTATTAAGGAAAAATAATTTGGTATTTTTGATTAAGTTTCGATGGTGACAGAAAAAATACCGAAATTGGAAGGTCCGCATTAGCAAAAGGCACAACTAGGGCACTAGTCTGATATATACAGAAAGCTTCAAGGAGCTGCGTTGAACGGTTATGGAGTTATAGCCCGGAAACAAAAGGAAACAGTAATTTGGTATTTTTGAACTAAGTTTCCATGGTGACAGAAAAAATACCGAAAATGGAAGGTCCGCAATAGCAAAAGGCACAACTAGGGCACTAGTTTGATATATACAGAAAGTTTCAAGGAGCTGCGTTGAACGGTTATGGAGTTATAACCCAGACACAAAAGGAAACAATAATTTGGTATTTTTGACTAAGTTTCCATGGTGACAGAAAAAATACTGAAAATGAAAGGTCCGCAATAGCAAAAGGCACAACTAGGGCACTAGTTTGATATATACAGAAAGTTTCAAGGAGCTGCGTTTAACGGTAATGGAGTTATAGCCCCCCGGGGAA
>NW_022980189.1:0-7892 GCF_902652985.1 Pecten maximus | reverse complement strand
AATAAATAATTCGAAAAGTTAGTCCAATTTGCATTTTAACAATTCTGTACAAAGTAATTTACGTTATTAATAATTCCTGGGATATATTTTAGCTATGGCGAAGAGTCATAGAAATTAGACTCTAAAACGTAAAATTTCGAAAAGTATCCAGTAGAAATATTTCTGACACCAAATTCAAATGTTTTTTCCAGTGTGTTATATTGACAGAGGTGCCTCTACAACTACAGCTCAAAATCAACCAGCTATGCAGAACCCAGTCACCTCCTATCCAGGTACGTACACACTACTGTTTTCTCGGAGTATGTTGGCTCTATAAATTATTGATTTAAACACAGTATTGTTTTCTCAGAGTATGTTGGCTCTATAAATTATTGATTTAAACACACTACTGTTTTCTCGGAGTATGTTGGCTCTATAAATTATTGATTTAAACTTTTGATGGGCCTTAAAACAAAAATTATATAGTACATGTATATGTAAAAGTCGAGTACCAAAACATTATCCTTTAACAAAGTTATGATTTTACTTATATGACCAGGTGAAAATATGTTTTATATATATGCCATAATGCATGTATGACTAGGTGAAAATATGTTATATATATATATATATATGCCATAATGCATATATGACCAGGTGAAAATATGTTATATATAGATATATATGCCATAATGCATGTGTTGCTATTTTTGACCTGGATGGAAGTTTTTGGTGTTGTGTTTTACAAAGTAATTTATTTGTGAGGAATCTGGAGTACCAGAGTAATCTGTTTATGTATTTCCCACAAAACATTTGAGCTAATATTCATTATTGACTATACACTAACTTCTAGCTTCTTTTTGTAGTTTATCAGTGCAGATGTATATGGACTTGTGAGTAGCGTATTCTGTGATTTTGGGGATGAATTTGAAGTGATGGATGTAAACGGAGAAGAAATCAGGGATACATTTATAGAAAATGTGACAAAGGTATGATGTCATTTACATTGTAATATTATCAATAATTATGTAACAAATATATTACCTATTAATTCAACCTAAAGAAGGCAAGGAATGCTGTCATTCTAAATTCAACTAAAATTTTATCCAGAGAGTCTTAAGTACGAACAAGTTAAGGCTATGATGAGTGTGGCTCGGTAAGTATAGATGAATTGAACTGTGACCAGGAAGGGTCCTTATAAGTACTAACAATTTTAAATCAAGAAACCTCCTAAAGTGCAGAAAAAATATCTTTTGACCAATGATTCTCCCAATAAACAAAGTTTTTAATAGGTTGGTTTTCATTGTACTTGTTTCTGTAATGTTCGCTTCGATTCACAGGATAACCCTGGAGTTGTAACGTGTCTGAAGGACAAGTTTCATGGACTTGAAACAGGTGATATGGTGACCTTCAGGGAGCTCAATGGAATGGCTGCACTGAATGGAATGACCTGCAAGGTCAAAGGTCAGTCCAATTTATGAAACCATATTTTATCAGAACATAATCACATCCATTCGTCAATCAGCATCAATAATAATTACATTAACTGTATCAACATTTTCAATGTAGTAGTTAATACGCTTGGTTTTTTAAGGTAGATAACAGGAATGAAACAAATATACATTGAATCTTTAATAGTTATTTGAATTTTGTGTTTCTTGTGTTGTTAGTATTAACCCCATCGACTTTTGCGATCTGTGATACCAGTGGGGAAGCCTTCACACCATACGAACATGGCGGCATCATCACCCAGGTCAAGGCCTCACAGAAATTCTCATTTGTAAGTTCTCCACAAATTCAAGACTTTCTGACTCGCTTTTAGATCTGTTATTTTGAACTTAAACTTTAGTGTTTATTTTACAACAATTGCAAGAACAAGTTATATCATCGTACATTAATCACTCGATCATGTTGGCAAAAATGGTATTGCGTGAGGGGACTTAATGGAGAAAACCCGCATGACTGGGCAGGTGACCCCATATGCTAGCTTCCAGTAAAATACTTCTCAGTAACAAACTCAATAGTTAATGATATTATTTTTGCTACCAAAGTTTGACAGAAACTAGGAGAATAAGGATTGCTTGCCCACCTCCTTCTTGCTGCAGCAGCACTTTTATAAATAAGAAACTGTTACTCACTGTTTTTTATTTGTACTTGATTTCACAAACTGATGTAACTGATATTTTAAGTTAAAGGTCGTTCATAGATAAGTTTTACATCTATTGAGTTGGATTTTCTGTTACAGAAAAGTATGGAGTCACAGCTGAAGGACCCTGCTCTATTGATACCAGATCTGTCCAAATTTGGTGTAAGTAATAATTAGCTGGCATAGTTAACTCATAAAGATTGTACTTTCATTACTGATTGGCAAGTCAGTGTATTTATTAACATTCATATCTTTTATCTTGTTGTTAAATTTGAAAGGACTTGGTCCTTGTTAACTCTGCTCTGCTTAATTACCTTTGTAGAAAAAATTGACCAAGAGGCAAAGGTGATAAAAAGCTCTATCAAACAATTTTCTAAGGAAATGAAAACCAGTCTAAAGGGGTAAATTTTTAGGACAAATTTAAATAGTTTCTAAATGGCTACATCAAAATTGTTTGTTATGAAATTTTGTTTTATATTTAGATTTACAACTGGTAGATTCACGTATAATATGGATATGTTTCTTCTTCACTTGCCAGGCTCCCTCAAATCTACACCTAGCAATGCTAGCTCTACACCAATACCACCAGGAACATAACTGCCAGCTCCCTAATGTATGGTAGGTATAGACACCTCACTCCCTAATGTATGGTAGGTACAGACACCCCACACCCTAATGTATGGTAGGTATAGACACCCCACTCCCTGATGTATGGTAGGTATAGACACCTCACTCCCCAATGTATGGTAGGTATAGACACCCCACTCCCTAATGTATGGTAGGTACAGACACCTCACTCCCTAAGGTTTGGTAGGTACAGACACCCCACTCCCCAATGTATGGTAGGTACAGACACCCCACTCCCCAATGTATGGTAAGTATAGACACCCCACTCCCTAATGTATGGTAGGTACAGACACCCCACTCCCTAATGTATGGTAGGTATAGACACCCCACTCCCTAATGTATGGTAGGTACAGACACCCCACTCCCTAATGTATGGTAGGTATCGACACCTCACTCCCTAATGTATGGTAGGTATAGACACCTCACTCCCTAATGTATGGTAGGTACAGACACCTCACTCCCTAATGTATGGTAGGTATAGACACCTCACTCCCCAATGTATGGTAGGTACAGACACCCCACTCCCCAATGTATGGTAAGTATAGACACCCCACTCCCTAATGTATGGTAGGTATAGACACCCCACTCCCTAATGTATGGTAGGTATAGACACCTCACTCCCTGATGTATGGTAGGTATAGACACCCCACTCCCTAATGTATGGTAGGTACAGACACCCCACTCCCTAATGTATGGTAAGTACAGACACCCCACTCCCTAATGTATGGTAGGTACAGACACCTCACTCCCTAATGTATGGTAGGTACAGACACCCCACTCCCTAATGTATGGTAGGTATAGACACCCCACTCCCTAATGTATGGTAGGTATAGACACCCCACTCCCTAATGTATGGTAGGTATAGACACCCCACTCCCTAATGTATGGTAGGTATAGACACCCCACTCCCTAATGTATGGTAGGTATAGACACCCCACACCCTAATGTATGGTAGGTATAGACACCTCACTCCCTAATGTATGGTACATATAGACACCCCACACCCTAATGTATGGTAGGTACAGACACCCCACTCCCTAATGTATGGTAGGTATAGACACCCCACTCCCTAATGTATGGTAGGTATAGACACCCCACTCCCTAATGTATTGTAGGTATAGACACCCCACACCCTAATGTATGGTAGGTATAGACACCCCACACCCTAATGTATGGTAGATACAGACACCCCACTCCCTAATGTATGGTAGGTACAGACACCTCACTCCCTAATGTATGGTAGGTACAGACACCCCACTCCCTAATGTATGGTAGGTATAGACACCCCACTCCCTAATGTATGGTAGATACAGACACCTCACTCCCTAATGTATGGTAGGTATAGACACCTCACTCCCTAATGTATGGTAGGTACAGACACCCCCACTCCCTAATGTATGGTAGGTATAGACACCTCACTCCCTAATGTATGGTAGGTACAGACACCCCCACTCCCTAATGTATGGTAGGTATAGACACCCCACTCCCTAATGTATGGTAGGTATAGACACCTCACTCCCTAATGTATGGTAGGTACAGACACCTCACTCCCTAATGTATGGTAGGTACAGACACCCCACTCCCTAATGTATGGTAGGTATAGACACCCCACTCCCTAATGTATGGTAGGTATAGACACCCCACACCCTAATGTATGGTAGGTATAGACACCCCACACCCTAATGTATGGTAGGTATAGACACCCCACACCCTAATGTATGGTAGGTACAGACACCCCACTCCCTAATGTATGGTAGGTATAGACACCCCACTCCCTAATGTATGGTAGGTATAGACACCCCACTCCCTAATGTATGGTAGGTACAGACACCCCACTCCCTAATGTATGGTAGGTATAGACACCCCACTCCCTAATGTATGGTAGGTATAGACACCCCACTCCCTAATGTATGGTAGGTATAGACACCTCACTCCCTAATGTATGGTACATATAGACACCCCACTCCCTAATGTATGGTAGCTATAGACACCTCACTCCCTAATGTATGGTAGGTACAGACACCCCTTTCCCTAATGTATGGTAGGTACAGACACCCCACTCCCTAATGTATGGTAGGTACAGACACCCCACACCCTAATGTATGGTAGGTATAGACACCCCACTCCCTGATGTATGGTAGGTACAGACACCCCACTCCCTAATGTATGGTAGGTATAGACACCCCACTCCCTAATGTATGGTAAGTACAGACACCCCACTCCCTAATGTATGGTAGGTATAGACACCCCACTCCCTAATGTATGGTAGGTATAGACACCCCACTCCCTAATGTATGGTAGGTACAGACACCCCACTCCCTAATGTATGGTAGGTACAGACACCCCACTCCCTAATGTATGGTAGGTATAGACACCTCACTCCCTAATGTATGGTAGGTACAGACACCCCACTCCCTAATGTATGGTAGCTATAGACACCTCCCTTATGTATGGTAGGTATAGACACTTCACTCCCTAATGTATGGTAGGTACAGACACCTCGCTCCCTAATGTATGGTAGGTATAGACACCCCACTCCCTAATGTATGGTAGGTACAGACACCCCACTCCCTAATGTATGGTAGCTATAGACACCCCACTCCCTAATGTATGGTAGATACAGACACCTCACTCCCTAATGTATGGTAGGTATAGACACCCCACTCCCTAATGTATGGTAGGTACAGACACCTTACTCCCTAATGTATGGTAGGTACAGACACCTCACTCCCTAATGTATGGTAGGTATAGACACCCCACTCCCTAATGTATGGTAGGTACAGACACCTCACTCCCTAATGTATGGTAGATACAGACACCCCACTCCCTAATGTATGGTAGGTATAGACACCCCACTCCCTAATGTATGGTAGGTACAGACACCTCACTCCCTAAAGTATTGTAGGTATAGACACCCCACTCCCTAATGTATTGTAGGTATAGACACCCCACTCCCTAATGTATTGTAGGTATAGACACCCCACTCCCTAATGTATGGTAGGTACAGACACCTCACTCCCTAATGTATGGTAGATACAGACACCCCACTCCCTAATGTATGGTAGGTATAGACACCACACTCCCTAATGTATGGTAGGTATAGACAACTCACTCCCTAATGTATGGTAGGTATAGACACATCACTCCCTAATGTATGGTAGGTAAAGACACCCCACTCCCTAATGTATGGTAGGTATAGACACCCCACTCCCTAATGTATGGTAGGTACAGACACCTCACTCCCTAATGTATGGTAGGTATAGACACCTCACTCCCTAATGTAT
Source organism: Pecten maximus (assembly GCF_902652985.1). Taxonomy (NCBI): domain Eukaryota; kingdom Metazoa; phylum Mollusca; class Bivalvia; order Pectinida; family Pectinidae; genus Pecten; species Pecten maximus. Next base: position 1,856 of record NW_022980189.1, on the reverse strand, counting down.
GGTAGGTATAGACACCCCACTCCCTAATGTATGGTAGGTACAGACACCTCACTCCCTAATGTATGGTAGGTATAGACACCTCACTCCCTAATGTATGGTAGGTATATAGACACCTCACTCCCTGATGTATGGTAGGTACAGACACCTCACTCCCTGATGTATGGTAGGTATCGACATCCCACTCAATAATGTATGGTAGGTACAGACACCTCACTCCCTAATGTATGGTAGGTATAGACACCTCACTCCCTAATGTATGGTAGGTATAGACACCTCACTCCCTAATGTATGGTAGGTATAGACACCTCACTCCCTAATGTATGGTAGGTATACACACCTCACTCCCTAATGTATGGTACAGACACCCCACTCCCTAATGTATGGTAGGTACAGACACCTCACTCCCTAATGTATGGTAGGTACAGACAACCCAGTCACTAATGTATGGTACAGACACCCCACTCCCTAATGTATGGTAGGTATAGACACCTCACTCCCTAATGTATGGTAGGTACAGACACCTCACTCCCTAATGTATGGTAGGTATAGACACCTCACTCCCTAATGTATGGTAGGTATAGACACCTCACTCCCTAATGTATGGTAGGTATAGACACCTCACTCCCTAATGTATGGTAGGTACAGACACCTCACTCCCTAATGTATGGTAGGTATAGACACCCCACTCCCTAATGTATGGTAGGTACAGACACCTCACTCCCTAAAGTATTGTAGGTATAGACACCCCACTCCCTAATGTATGGTAGGTATAGACACCTCACTCCCTAATGTATGGTAGATACAGACACCCCACTCCCTAATGTATGGTAGGTATAGACACCCCACTCCCTAATGTATGGTAGATACAGACACCCCACTCCCTAATGTATGGTAGGTACAGACACCCCACTCCCTAATGTATTGTAGGTACAGACACCTCACTCCCTAATGTATGGTAGGTATAGACATCCCACTCCCTAATGTATGGTATGTACAGACACCTCACTCCCTAATGTATGGTAGGTATAGACACCCCACTCCCTAATGTATGGTAGGTATAGACACCCCACTCCCTAATGTATGGTAGGTACAGACACCTCACTCCCTAATATATGGTAGGTATAGACACCTCACTCCCTAATGTATGGTAGGTATAGACACCCCACTCCCTAATGTATGGTAGGTATAGACACCCCACTCCCTAATGTATGGTAGGTACAGACAACCCAGTCATAGGCAGTCTAATTGAAATTAGACTTGTAACTTCCACTCATATACTGCAATACAAGATCTAACAATATCCCGTAGGAGGTCATCTCAGCTTGACCTTTGAAGTCAGCCAATCAGCGCGTCTCCTTTGAAATTGTCAGTGGGATTTCCTTCTTCGGGAGTATAAATACTTATTCCGATGGTCAATAGCAACAGTACACAAATAGGCTTCGCCAACTCTGGCATCACTGAGCACATCTCAACAAATTTATAGTTTAACAAACGTGTGGTGCCTTTTTTATTTTCCTTCATAGTACAAGAGATAAACAGTGACAGCATCATGAAAATATACTTTGAAAGGGAACAACATACATGGTAGCGATCTTCCAAATCCAGATGGCTACACTGCTTTACAATCCATCCTGTCAACAAGACATTTTATAATCTTTTTCTGTTCTTCTTTCAATGTAACATCCAGAGGTCATTAGCTTTCTTTGTAACCACAGCCATTAAGACCGCACACCGATGATGTTGGATTCTGGATATGTTTTACTGTCGAAAAATGTGAAGTTATGTGATTCATCTTGTAATTTTTTAAGGATGTATCATGTTCCAGGTGTCAGAAAGATGCAGCTAGAGTTGTGTCC
>NW_022980188.1:0-10360 GCF_902652985.1 Pecten maximus | reverse complement strand
GCCCCTTAGCCAGCGATCCCGCTCCGGTGGGCCAGCAAATCCGCTCAGCCAGCGATTCCGCTCTCGTAACATGGACACAAGAAATCCTGCAAATTTTTTTTTTTTGAATATAACGATGAATAAGAAGGAACTCATTTATTTCATCAGAAACATTCGCAGAATGTAATGTAACGTTTACAATTTGGTAGCGCGAGTAATGAAGTTTAGTTTAACAAAAAATACATTTTATTAATCATAGAAAAGGGTTAAACACAAAGTTGTTTTTTAAACAACATCTTGTATTTAAAAATGTTCATACGGAGAGTAGTGTAGTGCAAAATGCAAATGTACATCTGATTTTAATTAGATTGAGTATTCTGATATACATTTCTAAGTTGTTTTGTCTTTTTGGTGTACATACAGTACATGTACATGTTAGCTTGATCGTATGAAAGTGGAACATGACACAATTTGGCCTGTTTCGACCTAAAGGTGACCATTTTCAAATAAAAGGTAGTTCTCAGATTTGATATTCGCTGGTGTCAATAACATGGGGGGAAAACATAGTTGATGAAATATTTAAGTTTGGATGTCAATTAGACTAACTACATGAATAATAGAAATCAAAACCATCAGTTTATGCAGCATACGGAAGATTAAGAGATCAAACCACCAACATTTATCTATTTTGCATACATGTGTACATATCTACAAGTTGCGAAGCTTACAACGATAACAACCGAGCAAAATATGAGTGCAATATATATGTTTATATCTATTTTGGTATAAGGTGATGTAAATTGGCAATAAGTCACGTAATATTTCACATGTACCCTAGTTAATCTCTCGCTAGGCGCTGTGCGCGAACAATAATTTATCTTATACTGATACATTTGTGCGTGGTATATCCACTTAAAGTATCGTAGTTATGTATGACGTATTAGATACATGTAGGCTTAGTTTGTTGTCCAATCCATTCATATATACATGTATATATATATGATATTTTTGTAATATCTTTATATATACATTATACATGTACATTTGTATGTGCTTGTTGAAACAAATACATGTACATGATTTATTAAGGATAATGTTGTTATTATGATTAGTATTGTGTGTATATATATGTAAATTGTATATGCACGTTTGGGTAAAATATCCAAGATCGTCATTATTAAAGTAATATGAAGATCAATAAATAAATGTATCACGATATCGATCTATATAGGCTATGTCTGATGTCCAATCCTATTGACTTAACATCTCGTTAATAAGATGTGTTGAAATAAAAATATGGATAATGAGTGTTCTATTTTCTTACGAAACCTGACATAATTAGTTACCCTGATTTTGTATTTAAACATATTTTTATTGTAATTTATATGTATTTAAGAGATTGGGCAAAAACCACCTTTCCCGACACAAGTATACATGAAAAAAAATACAGCAAGATGGCTTAATATGATATTTTAATATATAATTTTTTAACATGTTTACAAATTGGTTTGAGCGGAAGAGAGAGCGGAAGGGATGGGGGTGGGTATATATAAAGATATAGTGAAAGTAATTATACTGTCACCACAATTAGAGACGAACACATAATGTCTCGTTGACAGTAAGATTTTATTGTCCTTCATATCCGACAATCCGACAATCCGACAGTGAAGACTGAAATTATATATATAACACAATATCAGCAGTAGTCAAATTAATTTACATGCATCATTACCATAATTGTAGTAACTACACATATGCATCTTTATACACAAAAACCCAAGTTAGCTAAGAGTTATTTCCCTTGATAAGCAAATAACAACAATTAGCCCTCAATCTAGTAGCAATTAACATGACCCATAAATATAAATGTCTGAAATACAGCAACACATGTAGAAATGTAGGACCGAGCAAAGGGTCGAGCAAACAAACCAAAAATAAATATGGGGCATGCATGTATTCTACTGGGCGACTGTAGTATACAATGAAATGGTTAAAATGCTGTTTGCTAACATATACCCGATAGCATTATAATAAACACTGATGTGCTATAACAACTATACCAGTGTTCGAAAGTAAAGGTGGTCCGATGGCCCGAGGCCACAGAAAATCTGATCGGTCTATGTAAAAATTCATTGTGTTGGACCGATTGGCTATGCAATTTTTCAGTCTTGATATTAAATTTTCCTCATGACACATGATAACAAAATCTTTCCTTGTCTTTTGACTAATGATCCAGTAATAAATGAGCTCAAAATAAAAGTAAATCTTCCGAGAAAAGCGCGTCAGCAGGGTGTATTTGCTTCAAGCGTCTGAGTGATTTGACACCGAACGATGCAAGCGTTTGCATGACGCAGTTATTCAAAACAACATGGCGCACATGTTAAAGTATTATGAAGGTGCTAAACCAAATACGAAGCGAAAACATTCCTCTGCTTATTCCTCGGCGACACAGTTACATGCTAAACAAAAGGCATATGACGACAACACCAGAGAAAGGACTTTTCAATGCCACTGGCTTGTTCTGTTGGAAGAGACTGGTTATGTTACGAGGTCGAGGACAACGTGATGAAATGTAGGTACTGTTGTGATTTGATTTTGAACTTGATTATTTCTTGTAGATATTTTATGCTTTAATTTGATTATTATCTGATGAATGAATATTAAACCATGATTTGGAGTTTCTTGTCAGAATTTGAGAAATGTCTACATACTCTGTGATTCATGTATTATTTATCCTATCATTTATCTGTTAGACAAAAGGTGCAGACTTACCATTGAGGCAATGACTGACGTAATGATCGTAAAGTCGCTCACTTCTTCTGTTGAACAATTTGACCCAGAAGATGCCATTAACAGGTTTTTGGTTAGTTTAATACCTTTTAGTTTAAAGTCACTTCAATTGAAAGTGTTTCAAAGTCCTTTAAAACAATAACGTTAATTATGCATAGTGCATTATAGCATACTAGTTCATATCAGCCTCTCAAGATAACTTCAGAAGGCTTATTATTAACTAATTAATATTATTTTAACCAACACTGCAAGTTTGCATTAAACAGATGAAAACACCATCTGGAGGGATGAGGAGACCAGAATTTGAGAGGTCTGCACTAAAGGCAGCATCAACTTCAAAGGAAATAGAGGGTGAAGCTGTGATAGAAGGAGATGGACAAGCAGAAGCTGAAATAGACCATCAGATGGAGTCCGATTCAGAGGATGTTGATTCAGATGTTGAGGGGGATTTTGAGCCAGGCTTTGATAATATGGGTGACACATTCACCAAAGTGTTAAAGGAAGCGGCTGCGGTTGAGCTTGAGCACGAAACGGTCAAAGAAATAAAATTTAAAAAAAGAACTGATTAACAATCGCAAATAAAAATCTTATTAACAATTACAATTGATTCTCATTTTTTTATTTCATTAACGACATTGCACTTATTTCACAATAAGTTTAACGACTATCACTCTGCTACTAAAAAGCATGTTGTAAAAAATGGGTCTATGGAAAAATTACTTGGGCTATGGAATTTCAGTTTTCTGTAGACCTATTGTCTATGGAGAATTCAGAGTTACTTTCAGACACTGCTATACTGACAAAATGGCTGGACTTATCGACTAGAAATATAGATATGACTAGTTTATATTATAAACATTATAATCAATGACAGTGTATCAACACATACAATATTTAGGACTAGAATGCCCAACTGTCACACTGTGTATCAAAACGTAAACAATCTGACCCAGTTACGGCGCCAAATTCTAAAAATACACAAAATATCAGACCATGCTTTCCGCACGGGACATTATATAGTTTATGAACAGGTTGCTAGACTTACAACCTATATTGTTTATGAACAGGTTGCTAATAACTTATATTACAGTGTTACATATTTATCGTTATTATGCAGTTATTCAATAAACCTACATTTTGGTTTGCCAGGGTACCAGGTATCATTTTCGAAGCTGGCTGAACAGCACATGTTGCAATGTATGTCAAAAACTACCTTACAAATAAAAGAGTTCCAAGTATTGATAGTCAGGAACGATAACTCTTGAGGGAGATCTCTAAAGACTAAATATCAAAGTAGTGAGAGATCCAGAATCTGGTCACAGAACACTCCCCTCCTGATATCTTGCCTAGATATCACAAAAAACATATAACAAAATTAAGTACATGTCAAAGCCAAAGGTGAAAAATCTAAATACTGATTGTCATTTTGGACTTCAAAGTTCAAATAAACCTAATGTGAACCACACATTAAATACCAAGTGTCACTCATTATCAGTCTCCAGTAAAAGGACCAGTTCGCTAATAGGACGAGTGTAGTTGGATGGTGTTCCTTTAGGTGACATCACACGAACCTCTGCTGTACGAATTTTGCCATCCTCACTGGGAAACACTTCAGTAATAATGCCCATCGGCCAGTAGTTACGGGCGCACATCTTGTCTCTTAACAAGACAACATCTGAAACACGAATGTTCCTCTGATCTTTGTTCCATTTTCGTCGTTCTTGTAAACTTTGTAGGAATTCCATCCTCCATTTTTTCCAGAACATATCAGATAAACACTGAACCATCTTCCATTGGGCTCTATACATGTTTCTAATGTCAGCTGTAATGACGATATCAGTGATTGAATCACTCTTGTGAGTTAGGATGAGAGATGGACTGAGAGGATAGGGATCTTGAGGATCAGAACTCAGTGGTACCAGTGGTCGTGAATTGACAATCGCTGTCACTTCGGCGAGAAAGGTAGTAAGAACTTCATGAGTGAGAACTCCCCGTCTACTATCAAGTAGTAAAGCATCCAGGATTCTTCTGGCAACCCCGATCATTCGTTCCCACACACCCCCCATATGGGAGGCATGCGGGGGATTGAAGATCCATTTACAGCCATCCTCGAGGAGAAATTTCCTGACAGCATCATTTTCCACGTTGATTCCACCTAACTTTTCCATAGATCCAACAAAGTTGGTGCCCCTGTCAGACCTGAAAATTTTTACCTTTCCTCTGATGGATATGAACCGGCGAAGGGCATTAATGAAAGATGAAGTGCTCATCTCCTCTATTACTTCAATGTGCACCGCCCTTGAAGTAAGACAGGTAAATAGGACTGCCCATCTCTTGCTATTTGCCTGACCGCCTCTTGTCTTTCGTGTGACTATCTGCCATGGTCCAAAGCAGTCTACACCAACCGAGGTAAATGGAGGTCCTGGTTCGAGTCTCTCTGTAGGTAGGTCAGACATCTTTTGAACTCCAAGCTTACCCCTGGACTTACGGCATGTAACACAAGAGTGGATGATGGATGAGATGAGACGCTTCCCACCTGTAACCCAATAGCCTGCTTCTCGTACAGCACCTTCTGTTAGGTGACGTCCTTGGTGACATACTTTCTCATGATAATGGCGAACAAGCAAGGTGGCGAGATGGTGTTTCCCAGGTATCAAAATGGGACTTTTCATTTGAACAGGAATGTCTGCTCTCTTCAATCTCCCTCCAACACATAACAGATTGTCCTTGTTAAGAACTGGTGATAGAGAAAGCAGGGAGCTGTCACGGTTAAGAGGTCTTCCTTTGACAAGACACTCTAAGTCTTTGCCGTAGATATCCTTTTGTACCTGGCGTATAATGAGAGTTTCTGCATGCTTGTTGTTTGTACTGTTAGACTGCGATCCAGCAGCAAAGTTTTGAAGAAACGATATGGCTCGTACAATACTAGACAATGAAGAGAACCTTTCAATTTTTTCAGCAGTAAGCCATGTTTTCTGTCTCGGTACATCAACTAGGCTGGACTTCTTTGTACAGATCTGTTCAGGCCGTACTTCTTTGTCCTGTTGAGGATCGATGAGATCAAATTGGATGGAATTCTCACGCCCCAGCAGATTGGAGAAGAGAAGCTCAGGTCCCATAATCCAGGAGCAATCCGCTAGTAAAGCTGATGGAACAAAGCGGGTTCCATGATCTGCTGGGTTGTCACTGGTACGTACATAATGCCACTGGTGAGGTTCAGAGAACTTCAAAATCCTTTCAACGCGATTGGTGACGTATACGTAGAACCTTCTTGTTTTGTTGTTGAGGTAGCCAAGTACCACTTTACTATCAGTGTAATAGGTGATGCTCTTAGGAGGTATGTCTAGTTCCTGAGACACTATTTCCGCTACTTCTATGGCTAACGACGCGGCGCATAACTCCAGGCGAGGTATGGTATGGCCCTGTTTTGGAGCTACTCTGGTTTTCCCTAGTACAAATCCAACATGGATATTGTTTTCAGAATTTTTTACCCTAAGGTATGCGACAGCAGCTACAGCATTTTCTGATGCATCACAAAAGACGTGAAAGCCTCGTTCCACAACCTCCTCCTTTCTGATGACATTGTAGGCTCTGGGAATTTTCACAGATTCCAGGTCACGTAAGCTCCGCTGCCACATTTCCCAATCTGATTTGAAATCTGTAGATAGAGCCTCATCCCAGTCAGTGGTAGAGGACATCATATTACGTAGCAAGACCTTCCCTTTTATAGTGACTGGTGCGGCAAAGCCTAATGGGTCGTATAAGCTGTTTATAGTAGCCAAAACTCCTCGTCTTGTGTAAGGTTTATCCTCAAAGTCTATCAGAAAGGTGAACGAGTCATTCCGGAGGTCCCACTGGATACCTAAACTTCTCTGGAGAGGAATTTGTTCTTGCTGTATGTCTATACCACTTATGTCTTTTGCTATATCCTCAGAGTTGAAAGCATCAAGGACCTCTTGATTATTTGACGCAATTTTATGCAACCTGATCTTGCCATTTGCACTGAGAGTCTGTTGTGTTCTTTTCATCAAAGACACTGCTGAATCTACGTCATCACAGGATGTCAATCCATCATCAACATAAAAGTTCCTTTGTACAAATTCCCTTATGTCATCTGAGGCATCCTCCACAACCTTCCTTAACCCAAAGTTAGCAACAGCTGGTGAGGGTCGATTACCAAATACATGTTTACGCATACGGTATTCAATGAGCTGTTTTGAAGGATCATTATCCTTATACCAAAAAAACCTCAAGAAGTCCTGGTGGTCTTTGAGCACAGAAAAGCAATAAAACATGCTTTCAATGTCACCGCTTATGGCAACAGCTCCCTGTCGGAATCTCATCAAAACGCCAATCAGGCTGTTTGTGAGGTCAGGTCCTTTGAGGAGGACATTGTTGAGGGATACTCCTTCGTACACCGCAGATGAGTCAAATACACCACGGATTTTATCCTTTTTCTTAGGATGGTATACACCAAAAAGTGGAAGGTACCAACACTCCGCCTGTGGGTCTAGTGTACCAGCAACTTCCGCATGTCCATTTTTGATGATCCCTTCCATGAAGGTGGTAAAGTGGTCCTTCTTCACAGGATTTCTTTCCAAACTGGCGTGAAGTATCTTGGCTCTTTTTAAGGCTTGTCCTCTATTGTTAGGTAATCGTTGCCGTGGTGACCGGAATGGTAGCGGTGCAGTTAGATTACCTTCCGCGTCCCTTTTGAACTCTGACTCCATTAACTTCATAAACAGACCATCTTCAATGGACATTCCAAGTTTTTCACTGTCTGGACCTTTCTCGAACAAGTCGTAGGGTTCTTTTCTACCAGATCCTCTCATAGGCTCAAGACGTAGGGTGAACGCGTTACAGCAGGGAGGTAATGATGACGGACGTCCATCACTCAAGATACGAGTTTTATACACAGATACATTGGAATCTGGACGGTGAACACGCCCCAGGCAGGTTTCTCCGATGATCACCCATCCCAAACTAAGTTTTTGAGCATAGGGAGCACCCTTCGGACCAATTCTTTGATCGTGGACATGGTGAGCTTCCACCAAGTCCCTTCCTATGAGAAGAGTGATGAGACAATTTGAGTCAAACTCCTGAATAGCACTGGCTATATCCCTAAGATGTGGGTGATTGTAAGCGACGTCCGGGGTTGGAATTTCTTCCTTTTCATCAGGGATCTGATTGCACTCTGTAATTACCGGCAAGTCATGTTTAGCTGTGGCATCTACACTCTGTATGATAAAACCTTCTGCTCGCCTACCCGATGTGTCACTAACACCTGAGCAAGATGACAGTGAATACTGAATTTCTGGAAACTCACAAGCACCAGCGAAATTGTCGAAGAATGTTGAAGAGGCAAGAGTCTTGTTACTCTGGTCATCGATAAGGGCATAAGTCTTTATAGCATGACCTGGATTATCTTTATGATAAACCATCACTGGAACGACCTTGGCACATGACCTTCCTCTAAACTTCCCACCACACACTTGAGTACAGGCTGTCTTTACATTTTGGTTATGAGCATTGTAATGCATTATTGTCACATGTTTATCACTGTCACATTCCTCACATTTAACAACTGTTTTGCAGTTATGACGTTGATGTGCAGGAGAACAACACCGGAAACAAAGATTTCTTTCCTGAAGAAACTTCCTCCGTACATCTATAGGTTTAGAGCTGAACTTCTTACATTTGAGAAATGAATGCGTCATATTGTGGAGAGGACAGAACTCAGTAATATCTCTGATGATTTTATCCGATGTTTCTGAAGGCTCGTTTAAGGTTGAGGATGTTTTTCTTGTGTGGACTTTCTGCTTAGGATCCCTCTGATTTTGTGTAGAAACATTCACAGTAGAGTTTGGTGAGGCAGCATACTGAAAACTGGGGTTGTTCCTGATTTTACTCTGTTCCCGAATAAACTCACAGAAATGTACAAAGGGCGGATAACTCACATTGTTTCTCTCCATGTACCTATGAGCTGCCATTGTCCACTTTTCCTGAAGGTAGTGTGGCAATTTGTTGACTACAGGAGTAACACCAGTTGAAGAATCAAAGTACGCCAACAGTGAACTATATCTTGGGTCAGATTTCACAGCTTTTATTTCTAATAAAATGTCAGAAAGCTCATATAACTTCTTTGTGTCTTTGTTTGACAGCCTGGGAAGAAGTTCCAGTTTTTTCTTTAGTGAGGCTTCAATGCTTTCTGGGGCACCATATCTCTCGTCGAGTCTTGCCCAAATTTCCTGTATTCCTTGACTGGGATCACTGAAATATGCTGACCGCATATTGATTACTTGTTCCTTTGATCCTGGTCCAGCCCATTTGGTGAGAAGATCCATTTCCTCTAAGGCAGTAACTGATAGTTCACTCATCTTAGACTTGAAGCTATACTTCCAGGATTGATATGTTTCAGGCATATCATTGAACGGTGTTAGGCTTGCAAACAGTAAGTCTTTCTTTAAAAGTAATTTAGTGATTTCCGTTGCTGTGACTGGAGGTGGAGGTACTACTGGATAAGAACGTTCAGGTTGATAGAGCGGGACAAATGTTTGGGCAGTAGGATTTAAACCTGTATGATCATGATCAACGAGAGTCTTTACCTTCGAGTCCTGAACCTCATTGTTTAACAAGTCACTTATGTACCTTTCAGTGCGTGCCGCTGATTGTTCTGTAGGAAGTGAGGCAACAGACCCCCTTTGTGAGTTTGACAAAACATATGACCCATCTAGAGCATCAGCCTCTGCCTCAGCAGCTGCAGCCTCCTTTTCAGCAGAGAGGACTTCTAAATCCACTTCAATAGCTGCTCTCTGTTTTTTAAGTTCAGCTTCTCTTTGTAAATACTGAAGTTGTGCTTTTAGTTTTTCTGCTTTAGCTCTTGATTTTGTAGCACTTGAAGTACTTGAAGCGATTGAAGCTGTCCTAGGTGAGTTACTTTTCCTAGAGCCGACTGATTTGACAGACAATTGATCTGTTAACACAGGCTGATTTTTTTTAATGTCTTGAATGATGGCATGAAGGATTGAGAACTTCTCTTGTATAACATTATCGTTTGCACAAACATTGTTCGCAAGTAATTCCTTCTGCTGAAGACTGTGTTCTGTATGTGTTGTTTCGAGAAATTCTGTCAAGTCTTTACATAGAAGTTTGTATTTTTCACACCTCTGACTCAATTTAGACAGGAAATCCTTCAGGCCTTCATAATTTCTTTCTAAAAAAGGTATATCTTTAATTTGATCACAAATGTCATCCCAACACTGTTCAATTGACCTTCTATAATTATTTAATTTCTCCTGGTAATGCTCAAAGGCCTTAGGTGAAAGCGTACGCATTCTCCGTTCTGGCAGGGCTCCTTCAGATGTAGCCATTTATGGTTCACTAGATGTATCCGTGGCAAAAATTCTTCACTATACTGTCACCACAATTAGAGACGAACACATGATGTCTCGTTGACAGTAAGATTTTATTGTCCTTCATATCCGACAATCCGACAGTGAAGACTGAAATTATATATATAACACAATATCAGCACTAGTCAAATTAATTTACATGCATCATTACCATAATTGTAGTAACTACACATATGCAT
>NW_022980187.1:0-6302 GCF_902652985.1 Pecten maximus | reverse complement strand
CATGTCTCCTTGTTTTGTGCTCGTCTCCCAAGCTTTATATCCGCTTTTTAAATATTGACCGAGATATTTTAGATAGTAAGACACACTGTTGAACTCGGTTTTTATAGCTCACGATTTGTTTTACCATATACCGACGTAAACAATTGGATTTAATTTTAAATCACGTATCCACCATATCCACATGATCTGTTACTGGTAGTACAAACATCCTCTATAAACACCATAAACGTTCTCGGGATACAAATTAATAGAGATCAACTTTGATTTAATGAATCCTGACTCTGTCAAAATCCCAGGGGAAGGGGTCAATTTATTTTAATTATTTATTACACAAACGTAGAAAATAAGAAATAAGCTCGCGTTTGTATACAAACTATGGCTTCCTTGTCCATAACACAGACGGAGACGGTGGAACTTGCTTCGCTATTAATCTATTCACAGATATAAACCTCAGTTTGTGCACGCACGTGTGTTGACATTTCAAAATAAATACAACTTTATTTGAACAATTCATCCGTAATTAAGATATTTCAAATAATCCGTACTGTTTCAATGTTACATGTCTCAACCATTAGTAAAGTACAACTGTAAAGAAAGAAAGATAGAAAGAAAGAAAGAAGGAAAGAAAGAAAGAAATTCCTGTTTATGATCATGGCTTTTTTGTAATGCTCTTTTCTGACAATACAAAACACTATCATACATTTGATATATACGTATGTACACATTTTGCTTAATAATTTGAAACGCCATTCACTGGAATATTCAATAGAATACACGCTAAAATCAAGATGTGGTTGGCACGCTAAAATGCTAGAGCTGCGGTCGATTTTATGATGATTGCACGTGAAACGTCGTCAGAAATTGACATTGAAAATACGTAGAAAATTTGCGTCAGATAGGATTCCTGACGTCAAACATCACCAGCGTAAGGGCTATCTTTGTTTGACGTCATGTGACGACGTCATAATTACGGTGACGTTGGCACTTTTGAAATTCGGGGTGGCAGCGAAAGGGTCGTATAAGGATCTTTCAAATTGAGGAAAATTCCTTATTTTCGGCAACAAAAGAGGATAGCATTTAATTTTAAAATAAAATCACTCTCTACACTAGCGCTGCGGTCGCGTATGTGTTGTCTCTGTGTGTCCGAACCTTTTATAGTTTTGTTTTATGTATTTATCTATATTTTCCCTGCATTTATATTAAGTAATAAATTAATTGAATTGAAAAACTCGTATCAAAGTGTTGATTTATGTACAAGTAAACAGATCAAGAATTCTGAACACAGATTGACCAGGTTATGAATAGACCCCTATAGGGCTAATTGTAAAAAGGAGAAACTGACCAGGTGTGGTGACTAACACACCTGAGCCCGATGACTCCTAATCAAGTGTATATCCATGGCCATCAGGTGAAGTTGATGGTGGTGGGGAGGGGGATTAGTACCCATGGCAACAAGTTATGGGGACAATTAATTTAAGTACATGTACATGTCTGGCAAGTCTATATATAACAATCACTGGTTCATATTACTGGTGTGTAAGCATTGACGATTTGTTTAACCCCCAGAGTGCCACAGGGCCTATTTATAGGCTCTATACTACTACCGTTGAGTGCCAGAGAGCCTATTTGTAGGCTCTCCGAAATCCGACCGTTCAACAATATCAATGACGTCATCGACAAATCAAATAACGTCATAGACGGCGTTTCTGTGTCTCGGCATTCCAGCTGGGCGGAATAATGACGGCGCGATTGTTTGTTCCTTGGTTTCGACCTTATCCTCCTGAGAACCGTGACTTCATACAACCATGTTTGGAACCTCCGGGACCAACCGATATGCCTCCAAGGAATTCACCTCCAATTGCATATTTCTTGCTTTTCTTTTTCGTTAAGTTATTACGGAAATGCGTCTTGGAAACAAACAGGTAACGCACGCAATCTGATAGTTTCAATGACATTTTTGAACTGTGGTACATACTTGTTATATACTTATACTGAATAACATTTATATCAACTACGAACTGTAATTATTACTGTACTTACAGTGATATTGTCTTACAGTGTTTTATATTCGTGTGCATCGAAACAATGATTAAACATTACAGGTAAAAGTGTTTGGATTTTGTTATATCGAGGCATACAACGTTAGAAGGGCTCAGGTGAACTTTTATTGTATAATGAAGAATTGACCGATTTGTATGGATAAGGTCTAGCACATAAGTACCTATTGATAACTCAAGACTCCAGGGGTACCATGTGTACATCCTTAATACATGGATACAGAAGCAATGAACAAATAGTTACCTTTGAAATCAGACATTGTTCGAATTTTTTTTTGGATAAAACGTAGGTTCTGTATCTTTGTTCCGTGTGCGTTATCGTTTTGATAATGATGGCAGTTAAATATGATCGTGGTGACAACTTATCGGCAATTGTGGAAGGAACATGGCTGTGATTTTAGTCGATTTAAGTACAGTGACGCTGTTCATTGATGCAGAGTGTTACCCCTAAACTCAGTGTACCATTGTTCTCTACAACTGACGCTACATGTATGCTACATGAAAAAAATAACCTGAAATTACCGGTTCTTATTTTTTTAAGTGTTTTCTTACAGTCGTTCATTAATCTGAAAATTTCTAAAACGTTACTCTACACAATTTCTGATTAATTTGAAATAAAGACGAACTGTTCCATGCTTCAAGTATTTTGTTAAACCCTTTCACTGCCATTTTTTTGAATTTGCTAAAAATGACGTTAAAATTGATGACGCCAATAATCTGTGACGTGGCACAATCTGTCCCGCTGATAGTAAGTACGTCAAAGATATTGACGTACGTTTTGGAGGCGCTGTTTTCACCTAAGCTGACTCTGGGTGCGATGTAAAGTAGGTCGGCAACGTTTAGTGAACAAACGACTTTAACACAAGGATTCATAATCAGTAGTGATGAAGTTATTTATTCTATACTTATTTTGTTGTATCATAACAAACAGATGAACACAAGCTTTAGAAATACATGTACGATTACAATCTGTTAATTCTTCTCACTACAGTTTAACGACAACAATAACATTTTTCTTGTGTTATTTCTCATAAACATTTAAGCGTAGAGAATACACTAACCCTTCCAGCACCACCTTACTCGTTAGTAACAATACAATGTACAGTAGAATAGTTTTATTGTTCATTACATACTGCGTGCCTCGTAAGACAGTGCCTGTGGACTCCGCGTTAACATATTGAGCAAACTGTCCTACTTCGCCTCCTAATACCCCCCGCAGCTCGTTTGGAACAAACACAACAGTCTTTTTCCCTTCGCCCTGGGAGCAAATCCAGCCTCTGCCTTGGACGTCGGTTTCTTGGTAACGCATTTATATGTCCTAAATCAGCAAGTGACTCGACAACAAGCTGAATAAATTTTAATCGGGACATTACGGGGCGATCTGAAGTATTTTGACTGTAAAGAATGTACGCGTTCAGCATGATTCTGTGAAATAAATTCAGTACAATCTTTTTCCACACATTTTTGTTTTTCCTTTGATAACAGTAAGTCTACAGCGCCCATATACTTATTGTAACTTTGGACAATCCGTGGCCTTCCGGTAGGTAGCTGCTGAGCTGGGATAAGTGTATACTTAGTAACCTAGTAGGTTTCTTGTCATCATCTTCTCGATAAACGAGACATAACATTTGACCATGTCTCATGTATATAGGTGTCTCAGGATTAGGATTTCCATTCCTTATGGTAAGTGGCATCGGTCTGTTTTTCCTGAGAGTAGCTGTTAAGTTGGTGTAAAAGAATTTCCTTATAATATCCACATGTTATAAAAGACAACAGAAATGGAAATATGTCTGTCAATATATTGTATATGACTCGGTTGACACGTACGTTGGAATATTAAGTCACTGTAAAAATATTTAACTTGTACGTACAACTTAGTATTTTGTACGCACAACTCAGTATATCGTACGCACAACTTAGTATCTTGTACGTACTTCTCAGTATCTTGCACGTACAGCTTAGTATCTTACGTACAACTTAGAATTCTGTACGTGTAACTTAGTATTCTGTACGTACAACTTAGTATTATGTATGTACAACTTGGTATTATGTACGTACAACTTAGTATTCTGTACGTACAACTTGGTATTCTGTACGTACAACTTAGAATCTTGTACGTACAGGCTCAGTATCTTGTACGCACAACTGTATAACTATTGTACGTATAAATTAGTGTCTTGTGCGTACAGCTTAGTATCTTACGTACAACTTAGAATTCTGTACGTGTAACTTAGTATTCTGTACGTACAACTTAGTATTCTGTACGTACAACTTAGTATTCTGTACGTACAACTTGGTATTCTGTACGTACAACTTAGAATCTTGTACGTACAGGTTCAGTATCTTGTACGCACAACTGTATAACTATTGTACGTATAAATTAGTGTCTTGTGCGTACAGCTTAGTACCATGAATGTCTCATTGTATTGTATGTACAACTCAGTAAATCATAAATATTTGGCAGTGGACCTAATACGCCGCCGTAGACATGTGCCGTTAAGTATCTCAATTTACTATTTCACGATAGTTATTACCAAAATATGCAAGTTTTTATATAGTAATATTTTGACTAGCATGATTTTTTTTCTTTGTTTTTTTTTCAATTTTAATTTAAAAAACAGAGAACATATACATGCACTGTTAAATCAACCTTTGATAGACGTGATGAGAACTGTTAAGGGTAAGTTATGTATAACTACCTGTTAGATAGGTTCTGCATCTCTATTTAACACATCCTTATTATACCATGAAGAATATTTACAACTAGTTAAAAAAACTATTTTGGATATAAAAACTCAATATTGTCTTCCAGTTTACAACCTTAACAGTATTGCCAACATTCCTGATACAGATTTACAGTATGTAATTAATGATCAACTCTTTCTTGAAATTTTGTTAATGGAAATTAGGGGGAAAACAATATCTTATTCATCTTATAGAAAGAAACAACAAACTCAGACTGAAAATAACCTAAGACAAGCCATTCAAGATATTGAAGAGCAGGAACAGGTAGATGTGGAAGAACTTGAAAGAAAGAAAAAGGAATTAGAAAATATCAGGCTTAATAGGATTAAGGGCAGTTTTGTAAGGTCTAGGGCAAAATGGCAAGAAGAAGGAGAAAAAACCGACAAGTTATTTTTTTAATCTAGAAAATAGGAATTTCACATCCAAAATAATACCAAAAATTGAGAAAGAGAATAATGTAGTTATTTCGAAGCAGGATGATATTCTTGAAGAGATTCGTTCATTTTATGAAAAATTATATGCAGACAATGAAACAATTGAAGATGTAAATTTGATGGATTTTTTAGATACTTTTAGTGTAAGAAAATTAGATCATGGTGATTCTGAAAGCTTAGAAGGCATTATTTCTATTGATGAGGCAGCAAAAACTTTGAAGAACATGAAAAATAATAAGAGCCCTGGTTCAGATGGCTTCACTGTGGAATTTTTTAAGTGCTTTTGGAAATATCTAGGGGTTTTTATTATAAGGTCTATAAATTTTGGATATAAGAAAGGTATGTTATCAGTTACACAAAGACAAGGTATAATTACGTGTATTCCTAAGGGGGATAAACCTAGACAGTTTTTGAAAAATTGGCGACCCATAACATTATTAAATATAGTCTATAAAATTGCCTCTGGATCTATAGCAAATAGAATTAGAAATGTTTTAGATAAACTCATAAGTGATGATCAAACAGGTTTTCTTTCTGGCCGATTTATTGGGGAAAACAAAAGATTAGTTTATGATGTTATGCAATATGCTGAGGAAAACAATATTCCAGGAATGTTATTAATGATAGATTTTGAAAAAGCTTTTAATTCTGTTTCTTGGAGATTTATTGATAAGGTTTTCAAATTTTTCAATTTTGGTCCTGACATACAAAACTGGATAAAAGTACTGCATAATAATGTAAATGCTACTGTAAATCAAGGGGGCAATTTGTCATCTTTCCTTAATATTAAAAGAGGCTGTCGGCAAGGGGATCCAATCGCTCCATATATCTTTATCCTTTGTGTAGAAATTTTGAGTATTAGACTAAAAAATAACAGTAGAATTAAAGGCATAAATGTTAGTAACACTCCAATCCTAATCTCACAGTATGCTGATGATACCTCTCTGATATTAGATGGTTCAGAAAATTCTTTAAGGGAGTCCATTTTTGAATTGAATACCTTTGCAAAATGATTGATAACCTTTCTGAGTTATATATGAAGAACTTCGAGAAATTTGGGGAGCAA
>NW_022980186.1:0-2237 GCF_902652985.1 Pecten maximus | reverse complement strand
TTTTTTTTTTTAATTCCTAAAAATAAAAATAAATTAGTTCAATATCCACTGCAGGGCCATTAGAGGAGAAAATCTTGATAAAACCATAAACAAAGTCATAACAGCTCAATGAAACAACAGTACATTCCAAAAAATAATGTATTCAAGATGGATGTTCCACCTAGTATAAAGTAGTTCCTGGCTTCTCTATATTTAGAATAGGTAAATTCCCCTGTATGGTAACATCAAAGTGCCAAACTTTGAATGCAAGGGAGACAATTTCAATTTATTTCAGAATGAATATATATATAAGAAAGCTTTTTATTTTTCATTTTTGAAATGACATTAATAATATATATTCTCATTTTCTAAATTGATTGTAAACTTATTGTTGTGTTTATATACAACAAATACTCAGGTAACTTAGGCTATAAATATCTTCTTATGCATAAATAAATGTTTATTCTAACTACTGTGTATATGAATTAAAAAATTACCTTATTTTAGCTGTATTTTTGGCATACAATAGTTTCCCATTACCAAACTTCCACAATGAAAACAGAGGATGTCAGCCGATATACATTGTCTTAAGTAGATGCATGAAATGTGAATTTGTTTAATAAAGTCAGTCTTAAATATGCAATTTTTTTTTTCTGTTTTGTTTCCAAACCACTTAAAACAGTACATATCGTTACCAGCTCTTGCCACTAGGAGGCCTCCTCTTTCAAGAGCCAAACATTTTTTAAAGTTCACGTGTGGTATCTCTTCCTTTGAAACGATGCTGTGTGTACGGTTAAGATGTCGGACAATGTACTTCTTTTTGTGGTTCCATTTTGCAACACCATGCTGAAAAAGAACAAGAGATCCCAGAGGGATCTTGGCGCCCACCATTGAATGATCTTCATAGGTTCCATGTCGGATTGATCTTTTCTCTACTTTTCCCTTCATTTTACTAATCTGTGCAAATTGAGACATCCCTCCAGTACTTTTCAAACAAGGGAATCCAAGCTATATAAGAAATTTGAGATTTAACGATAATGGCTGTTTGTTTGCCAGGTTGTTTTCAGGACAGACTGGTCCAAAAATGCAATACAAGGGACCAAGGGGAACCTACTTATGAAATTTGAGAAAGATCCCTTCAGTACTTTTTCAGAAATAGTGATAACAAACTTCAATTGTCAATATCCAAGATGGCTACCTGTCAGCCATGTTGTTTTCTGATTGGTCTCAAAATGCAGTATGCATAACAAGGCACTGAGGGGAACATATGTATGAAATTTGAGAAAGATCCCTTCAGTACTTTCTGAGAAATAGCGATAACAAACTTCAATTGTCAAAATCCAAGATGGCTGCCTGTCGGCCATGTTTTTTTCCGATTGGTCTCAAAATGCAATATGCATAACAAGGCACCAAGAGGAACCTACATATGAAATTTGAGAAAGATCCCTTCAGTACTTTCTGAGAAATAGCGATAACAAACTTCAATTGTCAAAATCCAAGATGGCTGCCTGTCGGCCATGTTGTTTTCCGATTGGTCTCAAAAGGCAATATGCATAACTAGGCACCAAGGGGAACCTACATATGAAATTTGAGAAAGATCCCTTCAGTACTTTCTCAGAAATAGCGATAACAAACTTCAATTGTCAAAATCCAAGATGGCTGCCTGTCGGCCAGGTTGTTTTCCGATTGGTCTCAAAATGCAATACGCATAACTAGGCACCAAGTGGAACCTAAATATGAAATTTGAGAGAGATCCCTTCATTACTTTCTGAGAAATAGCGATAACAAACTTCAATTGTCAAAATCCAAGATGGCTGCCTGTCGGCCATGTTGTTTTCCGATTGGTCTCAAAACGCAATATGCATAACTAGGCACCAAGGGGAACCTACATATGAAATTTGAGAATGATCCCTTCAGGACTTTCTCAGAAATAGCGATAACAAACTTCAATTGTCAAAATCCAAGATGGCTGCCTGTCGGCCATGTTGCTTTCCGATTGGTCTCAAAACGCAATATGCATAACTAGGCACCTAAGGGGAACCTACATATGAAATTTGATAATGATCCCTTCAGTACTTTCTCAGAAATAGCGATAACAAACTTCAATTGTCAAAATCCAAGATGGCTGCCTGTCGGCCATGTTGTTTTCCGATTAGTCTCAAAACGCAATATGCATAACAAGGCACCAAGGGGAAACTACATATGAAATTTGAGAAAGAATCCTTCAGTACTTTCTCAGAAATAGCGATAACAAACTT
>NW_022980185.1:0-21103 GCF_902652985.1 Pecten maximus | reverse complement strand
AAAGATGCCCAACTCATACTGGTGAATAAAGAATATTGAATTGTAACTGAATTCAGGGCTAGAACTTTATTTTAAAAATCACTAGTCAGTCGGGCTAGCCATTCAAAATTTTAATACCGGTAGTCCAAATGTGAAGGATAGGTGCAATAAATACCTATGGTAGCAGTGTACAGTAAAAATGCCAAATTCTGAAAAATATGGCACATGTTTTAGATATGTAAACATTGCCAGTTAACCTTACATATAACCTCTAATAAAGTATATATATTTGAAATCTGTACAACATTTGCAATTTTAATAGAGCTCTGAAGGATAAGTAAACTGATATTTTCTGTGATTTTTAGAGCTGTGAATACCATGGTAACAGCTTAAAAAATTCTCAAAAATTGCAAAATATTATGATATTTGACCCAAAATAGCACAATTCTCTACACAATTTTTTTTCTGAAACCTATTTAAAATTAGATATCTCTATCCCAAAGACAGAATTAATCTTGTTTGGACATATGTTGTAAATTAAGTTTTTCTGCTATCTTATATTTTCTGTGGGCTTCCATTTTGCGCTGTAGTCAAAACTAAATTTCCTGTGTAAACACATGTTCGGAAAATCCGGATATTTAAAATCCGGAACCAATTTATTGATTTTTGTTTTAATAAAAAAGTAAATTTAATGCATTTCTATCTGTGAGAAATTGTGGCATATTTATTATGTTTTTCATCATATTGTACATGTCTGTGTTCCCGTTTGTAACAGATCAGCAGTAAATACTTAACTAATCTGTGTTAATAATAATCAGGATATAAACTGTAATATTAATATTGATAGTATTGAAATTTGGAGTAACGGCAGAATATGGTCGACCATGCTTTGCAACATAGAATACAGTGTTAAATACATTGGCTCTCTTTTGTACAGGATTTAACTTATGAGTTTGGTGATAGGCGGTTTGTATTGGTGCACCACGTTTGTCAGACATTGATCTGTCAATGCACATTTTGTGTTTTTTGCTTTGATCAGGAACAGTTAGTGTGTCTTTTATCATATTAATTTGTTAAGGTATTAATGAAGTAAAGTTATTCATAATGAAACAAGAAGCCAACTGACCAAATGTTAAGGTCATGGTGTAGAGGTCAAGGTAACTGGATCAGAGGCCAAGAACTATTTTATCACCGATGAACATTTAAATCAAAGTGGGTTTGAATTTAAACAAGGAGTCCTCTTACCAAATGTCAGATGACTGGATCCTTCTAAGGTTCTCCCTGTCTCAAACTTCATATGTAGGTCCCCCTTGTCTCAAACTTCCACTGGTACCCATAAAAGTACTAATTTCCTCGTGGAATGCCTAATAATTAGGCATTCCCGATTATATTAGGCATTCCACGAGGAGATTAGGTACAAAATGAGGAAATTAGAACTTCCACGAGGATTTTAGGCCTAACTGAGGAATTTAGGCATTTCGTGAGGAGATTAGGTTTAAACCATGAGGAAATTAGGCATAACATTTTTAAACGTACCGGTGTGATCATGTCACGCACCAACGCCCACACAGCGTGTGGTAGCCTTAGGCGAGTGCCGATCAGCCAGTGTTTACCTGTGTTCTGGTCTGACATGGTCACTCTGTCAGTAGGCCTATTATACGTGTAGCTTGATGTTTAGTGTAAAGTCATCACATTTATGTCATCACATTTATGTAACAGTGTCTTATTTTATGTTTCAGGTATCAACAGCAGTCGGAAAGAAATTCAAGTGTATTATTAAACATTAAAATTCAATCTAAAAAACGAACGTGTTCGATTTTTTTCTAGTTTGTTTGCATGTTTTATCACCCGGCGGTCATTACGTAAAATTAAAGATTATAGCTTAAGTGGCTTCAACACGACCCTGTATTTAATTGATTTTGTCATTGAAATATATCATAGCACTCGAAAATGATTCACCTTTGAAGCGATCATTTTGGCCATACGATGTTGCGGTCGTAGATTTATGTTGTTTTAATGTTTACCGAAGGCCGCCCTAGAAAAAATGAGAATAATCATAGACATCAACTCCTTCCACATTGATTACTCCGTAAATAAGGTGTTGTTTAATCGTTTTGTTTCAATATTGCAGCGTTATGATACCGTATAGATTCCGAAGTAAATTGTTTGTTTACACGCATCAACTTCACGTTCCGAGTCTCAGAGAGCCATGCGGTAATCGATAGATCCCGGTAGATGGCGCTTAACAAGAAAAGGTAACTCTAAAGTCATACTTCACGGAACATATGTTTTACTGTACTGTACATACTTCAGGAATAAGAATAAAAACAGAAAATTCAAATACAAATCGTTTGACTTTTTGTTATTGTGTCCGACCGGACATGTCAACGATCGCATCAAGCCTATACAGGTAAGTTATTGTGTATGTGATTGTATTATATTTGCTTTTCAGAAATTGGACGTATGCGGTACTGCAAATACAGACATTCAGAAATTAGTGTCGTTTTATGACCGACACACTTCGATACATGTCCGGGTTATGTCATTGTGCTTGTGTATATGTTTATCTATATTTAATTGCTTAAAAACAATAATAAAATGTGCGTTGTTTTTGTTATTTTATATATAGACAAATACTATTGGTCGAGACCAAATATTATTGAATTAACAAATTAATGAATATGACTGATGTTAAAAAACTAATGAAAATGTGTATTTTTATCAGATTAATTAACAACATGATTCGTCCTCCTTGATAAATAAGAATGAAAATATTTTGTAGTGAAACTGTGCCATGTATCAACTACGAACACTACTTTAATTGTATATATTATATTGTAAATATGTTTTTCTCTATATATCATGTCAATATGTGAAAAGAGAATAAAATGAATTTGAAATTTAAAAAAAAATTGTTATTATGAGCGACTGGGCATGTCAGGTATACAGGTAAGAGAATTCATGATCACTGTTCTCCGGCAGGCTGACGACGACCATCTGTCAGAAATTGTCCGTCCGTCGTCCAGAGCTACGTTATCGCAGGTAAGTGTGTGTTATTCAAAGGACATACATATCAGAGACCTATATACTAGTATATAGGTCTCTGTACATATGTAATACACGATTCAATATTTTGTCAATCACCAATTAATGTATATTAGTTATGTGTTTACCATTTCTTACTATAAATCATTACTATAAAAAGGAACGCGGCATCATTTTTTTTCTAAAATAATTTGCGATTTTATTCGCAAATTGGTATTCAAATAAACATACCAACAATGAATCAGGTTTATCCTGCAAATGCCACCGCAATGTCGGAATACACCCACCATATATATTTTCGCTGTATACGGCAGTGACGGAAAACAGTTGTATTTTGGAATCTTAGCACGTGCGTAAGTTCGACTGAGCTACTTGAAAGTGAAACTACGTTTAAAAGGCGAACATATTTGAATCATTTTTGACACCGTTTCACTTCAAAATGATGACTTTTGATGATTATTTTGATGACTGCTGTAGGATAAATAGAATACATGGTCAGTGTCTTAAAATATCAGCTGTATTTTTGGCTCGGGACAGAAAGACAAAAGTGGTCTTTATTTACCCTCGCCAAAATACAGCTTATATTTTAAGACACTGACCATGTATTCTGTATGTACATAAGTCTCTGATTAAAACCATAGTTTTAACTTGGTTGTTTTTATGATGAAAAAGTATAGGCCTACAATTAAGTTGACCGTGACTAATTACGATTAAAACTAAAACTTATTAAACTCGCAACAATTAAAGTGTATGTTTTTTTGTGTGTGTGGTTTTTTTTTAATTGTATACATATCGTGAAGTGATTGGGATCCGTGAGATTTTACGTTTCATTGATGTGTCGTAAGTGATGTCTTCTCTTAAAACCGGACTAAAATGATATACAAACATGTTCGGAGAATTACGTAAATACCAGGTGTGAAATTACGGCTCACAAACTCGTCACACACCTGTCACTGCACCACAGGTGTCCGTGATTTTTGGCGGTTTAATCGGCACGTGCTAATAATTGCTTGTTAGTACGTACACGGAGCTTGAAGGAAATGCATATTTTGTTCAAATCAAACAGATATATATTTTTTAATTCAGTGAGTTTCGAAGATTTGCCTATAGAATAATTAACCTTAATTGGCTCCTTCATATACCCAAAACTGAGAAATGACAATATTTTATTCTCATAAACATATAAAGTTTAGAGAATTACATTTGTATATACATACAAAATTTGTACAGGACATATGATATAATACATCGATACATTTGTTAAGCAAGAGATTATGTTAAATATTGCTGAGTCGTATACTTGTTTCTTTAATTGATTTCACAAGTGATTTCAATTCATCGTCTACTACAAAATTAAAAAGTGTATTAAATTTTAATGACAAGGTCTTTCATAATAGGATCTAAATACATATTTTTTTCTGTTTAATGCTATTTGATGATACAATTTAATAGGTAATGGAATTCGTCTCCTATTTCATTCAGGTTACGAAGACTACAGATTCTATTTTCTCTTAGGATGTTATTCCATCTTATGTATTCGATTGGTAATTAAATGTTACAAATTCGAAATTTACAATAGGAATAGGCTAGCTTAGAAGGGAGGTCAAGTAGATATGTTGAAAAATTACTCTCGCTGTTTTGGCAAGAAAGAATTTAAGTTCTTCAACATTTTTTTCACATCATGTTTGAAATTAATTTCAAACTTCTATTATGAATGTATTGTCACAGTAAAACTTATAAAGTTCGAACCATAAATGGCCATTCTGAATTTCTCTTCTGTGTCAATTGAACAATGTATTTTTATATATACCATCCGAAGGATATTATGTAAGTCATTACATGTTATAAACGGCGCGTTATAATAGAACATTATTCAAATGTTTGACAAGTTATAAACAACCCGTTAAAACGGGAAATTATTCAAATTTTACATGTTATATATGACCCGTTATAATAGAAAATTAGAAAGATGTTAATGTTATATACGGCCCGTTATAATAGAAAATTATGTCTGGTTTCGGTAGCACTTGTTATTAACTTATATATATATTACTCGCAAATATAACTAAAAAATTAATCAGCACTTGCATGATTTTTTTTGTCTAATTCGCATTAATTGCAGGTATAAGTTGGATGCTTCCATGATATTTATATAATTACAGGCTAAAGATCACGATAAATTGAACAATCAGTTGGATATTTAAACAATATTTTATCTATTTGTATATGCAGTTGGATATTTAAACAATATTTTATCTATTTGTATATACATGTATATAAAAACACATTGTGCAATTGACACAGAAGAGAAATTCAAGCATGAGCTCCACTATGGTGCGAACTCTATAAGTTTTACTGTGACAATACATGCATGATATATAGAATATGATTATAAAAAAAAAAAATCTAGTTCAGAAAATACCACCAAATTCCAAAATAATATCTGTTCCATTGAAAGGACATCGGATTTACTATATGACTAAGTCTGTTCGACACATATATGTAGGAAGTGTGGCGGGGTATAGCAGTTAAGTATGGGGTTTCAATACAGCCCCGATATTAATGTTGAGTGTGATAAAGTTATTTCTTTTATAATTCTTATAAACGGATATAGGAGAGAAATACGTTTGAAGTTATTTCTTTTATAATTCTTATAAACGAACTTGTGGAGGGAAATGTGAATATTATTTATAATTCTTATATAACGGACAAATATGTAGTTTTTAAATTTTGGCAGTTAAATCATCAGTGACCAAATCAGTGACAGTAACCGATACGTCAAGGTACGGCGCCACAGGACACTCACTAGGTGGTACTGGTACATACTGTAATTGATCGGCATATTTCAAAATCATGTGGCGTGCGAACACCTCGCGGGACACTCACCTTGCATTTAACTTCGCCTGTACAATCAAAATCAAATTTTGCATGTTATAGGTTCTATGTTCATCTGCATGATACAGAAAATATAATCTTAAAATATCACTTACCGAATTGCAGGGCGTGCAAAAAACCTCATAGGACATTAGGTGGACCGCTAATTTCTCAATGCCTACTGAGTACGAATTCAGTACGGAATTATGGCTAACTCGTACCCTTTCCAACCCGTACCCAAACAAACTCGTACCCAAAATTGGCGGAATCGCACCCAACGTTGGCGGAATCGTACTTAAAATTGGCGGGCTCGTACCCAGGGAAATTGGCGAAGTCGTACCCATCTTACAAAATTAATTTAAATGAAAATGACGTCCTTTTAATGAAAAATTGTATAGAATTAAATACATATATCGGTGTCCAGTGACTTTTGCACGCCCAGGAATTCGTTAATTAATATGTTTAGAGTATTCTTTTTCTGTAACATACAAATTGTACTTCTATCTAACATCGTGCGACATTTCATTGCAATCGGACGAATGTATATCGATGTATTTTGTGAATCCAGCCTTCGGTGATCACTTCACTGTCCGTGGGATATGTTAATTATAGAATTTCAAATCTGAAACCTGAAATACAATACTTACAAAATCTTATTATTTCATCATGACCATGAATACATACATACAGTTTCCAAGTGATCAATAAATGCATTAATATTGAATATAACAATCATTGAGACAAGTGATCATCTGACACGACAGATCATCTATCCGTGACTCCGCCCACCTGCGGTGTAGTCTAATTGGATTAGTTTATATAACTTTGGCGCCTGTCTAGCTGTCAACTAACCCGCGTCTCCGCCTACTTGTGTTCATTGGAAGACGGTGACAGGTGACGAAATCTGTCAATAGGCGGAGTCACGTAACCAGCAAATTAGGTGTCGTGCTGTTTGTCCCACATCGTCAGTTTGCTTATGTCTTTTCTAATATAAAAAGAATATCCTGTTGATACCAGAAACATAAAAAATAACGTTAGTTTAATACCGAATGTAATATTCTCCATCTTGTACTGCTGCAACAACACGTGTACAAAAATGACCGTTTGTTGCCCGAGTGAAACTACGTAATACGTACGATTGGCGTTTTGAAATATTAGGTTGTACATTTTCAATTTTTTTCACATTTCGTGAAGAGAGGTCGGCCCTGAAAAGGGCCGTTTTCAGAGGTACTGGTCGTTTACTGTCGGGACAATGCGGTAGGGTAAATTTTATCTAGATCCCAAGAAGATGGTTCTAATCACACTGGTATCAGCCCAATAAGGTCGGATACAAAATAAAATCAGCGGCATTTTTATGTTAGATATTAGGAACTTAAGATTTTTAATTGCTCTGTCCGTGGTTACACAAATGTAGGAGTATGGTATGTCCCTGCATGTACAAATGGCACGAAATATCATCATTTATTTCAGTAAATATTAATCGACCTTTTTTATTATTTAATACGGATCTCGTGTCATGATTCACAATTTGTTTACAGGCTCTAACTTTGAAATACTGCAATACAATTTGACAGGCTATATTTGTATTCGACATAAAAGGGTCTATGAAATAAATAATATATTGAATTAGTTGTGAAGTCGTCATTTTTAACGTGCGGACTCCCCTGTACATTTTTTTACGCTACATAAATGGTTTTTTTTTTACCGTACCGTACATCAAAGAAAAAAAAATAGCCGTACATAAGTGTTATCCGTGTTCATTTTACGGAAAATGGTTTTGCTAGTGCGCGGTTTTAGTTTACACTGCAATAGCATGTACGACACGTGTTTTCATTACACACACATCATTTTATTTGCCGGTTTCTATTAAAAAGGACAACAACAAAAACAAACAAAAAATTGGTCGTTGTTCATTTTGTCAGATTGAAATCATAGCTGGCTGGTTTCATGTACATACGTGTAGTGTATGTTTCTACATAGATTGTATGTACCTAAAATAACGAGATACATGCTGGAATAGATAAAAACATTTTTACTATCAAACAAACTTTAATATTCTTTATTATTTTAATTGAAAAAGAAGGGTACGGGTTCGCCAGTTTTTGCGGGTACGTCTTCGCCAAAATTTGGGTACGGGTTTGTGGGTAACGTTACGACTTTGAATTGGTACTAGTTAACTATCTCCCTTTCTGAAAAGCAAATGTAACTCTATGCTGCATACAATAATTCATGCATACACAAAAACTTACCTCTATAGTCTTGATGCGATCGTTGACATGCCCGGTCGGACAAAATAACAACAAGTAAATTCATTTGAATTTTGTTTTTATTCTAGAAAATCTAATTCCTGAAGTATGAAGTATGACATTAGAGTTAACTTTCCTTGTTAAGCGCCATCTGTCGATCCGGTGATAAACATATACACAAGCACAATGACATAACCCGGACATGTATCGAAGTGTGTCGGTCATAAAACGACACTAATTTCTGAATGTCTGTATGTGCAGTACCGCATACGTCCAATTTCTGAAAAGCAAATATAATACAATCACATACACAATAACTTACCTGTATAGGCTTGATGCGATCGTTGACATGTCCGGTCGGACACAATAACAAAAAGTCAAACGATTTGTATTTGAATTTTCTGTTTTTATTCTAATTCCTGAAGTATGTACAGTACAGTAAAACATATGTTCCGTGAAGTATGACTTTAGAGTTACCTTTTCTTGTTAAGCGCCATCTACCGGGATCTATCGATTACCGCATGGCTCTCTGAGACTCGGAACGTGAAGTTGATGCGTGTAAACAAACAATTTACTTCGGAATCTATACGGTATCATAACGCTGCAATATTGAAACAAAACGATTAAACAACACCTTATTTACGGAGTAATCAATGTGGAAGGAGTTGATGTCTATGATTATTCTCATTTTTTCTAGGGCGGCCTTCGGTAAACATTAAAACAACATAAATCTACGACCGCAGCATCGTATGGCCAAAATGATCGCTTCAAAGGTGAATCATTTTCGAGTGCTATGATATATTTCAATGACAAAATCAATTAAATACAGGGTCGTGTTGAAGCCACTTAAGCTATAATCTTTAATTTTACGTAATGACCGCCGGGTGATGAAACATGCAAACAAACTAGAAAAAAAATCGAACACGTTCGTTTTTTAGATTGAATTTTAATGTTTAATAATACACTTGAATTTCTTTCCGACTGCTGTTGATACCTGAAACATAAAATAAGACACTGTTACATAAATGTGATGACATAAATGTGATGACTTTACACTAAACATCAAGCTACACGTATAATAGGCCTACTGACAGAGTGACCATGTCAGACCAGAACACAGGTAAACACTGGCTGATCGGCACTCGCCAAAGGCTACCCCACGCTGCGTGGGCGTTGGTGCGTGACATGATCACACCGGTACGTTTAAAAATGTTATGCCTAATTTCCTCATGGTTTATACCTAATCTCCTCACGAAATGCCTAAATTCCTCAGTTAGGCCTAAAATCCTCGTGGAAGTTCTAATTTCCTCATTTTGTACCTAATCTCCTCGTGGAATGCCTAATATAATCGGGAATGCCTAATTATTAGGCATTCCACGAGGAAATTAGTACTTTTCTGGGTACCAGTGTTCTATGTAGGTCCCCCTTGTCTCAAATGTCCTATGTAGGTCCCCCTTGTCTCAAACTTCATATGTAGGTTCCCCTTGTCTCAAACTTCATATGTAGGTCCCCCTTGTCTCAAACTTCCTATTTAGGTCCCCCTTGTCTCAAACTTCATATGTAGGTTCCCCTTGTCGCAAACTTCATATGTAGGTCCCCCTTGTCTCAAACTTCGTATGTAGGTTCCCCTTGTCTCAAACTTCATATGTAGGTCCCCCTTGTCTCAAACTTCATATGTAGGTTCCCCTTCTCTCAAACTTTCTAAGTAGGTCCCCCTTGTCTCAAACTTCATATGTAGGTTCCCCCCGTCTCAAACTTCATGTGTAGGTTCCCCTTGACTCAAAACTTCATATGTAGGTCCCCCTTGTCTCAAACTTCCTATGTAGGTCCCCCTTGTCTCAAACTTCCTATGTAGGTTCCCCTTGTCTCAAACTTCCTATGTAGGTCCCCCTTGTCTCAAACTTCCTATCTAGGTCCCCCTTGTCTCAAACTTCCTATGTAGGTCCCCCTTGTCTCAAACTTCATATGTAGGTCCCCCTTGTCTCAAACTTCATATGTAGGTCCCCCTTGTCTCAAACTTCCTATGTAGGTCCCCCTTGTCTCAAACTTCATATGTAGGTCCCCCTTGTCTCAGACTTCATATGTAGGTCCCCCTTGTCTCAGACTTCATATGTAGGTCCCCCTTGTCTCAAATGTCCTATGTAGGTTCCCCTTGTCTCAAACTTCATATGTAGGTCCCCCTTGTCTCAAACTTCATATGTAGGTTCCCCTTGTCTCAAACTTCATATGTAGGTTCCCCTTGTCTCAAACTTCATGTGTAGGTTCCCCTTGTCTCAAACTTCATATGTAGTTCCCCCTTGTCTCAAACTTCATATGTAGGTTCCCCTTGTCTCAAACTTCATATGTAGGTCCCCCTTGTCTCAAACTTCCCTATGTAGGTCCCCCTTGTCTCAAACCTCCTATATAGGTCCCCCTTGTCTCAAACTTCATGTGTAGGTCCCCCTTGTCTCAAACTTCATATGTAGGTCCCCCTTGTCTCAAACTTCATGTGTAGGTTCCCCTTGTCTCAAACTTCCTATGTAGGTCCCCCTTGTCTCAAACTTCCTATGTAGGTCCCCCTTGTCTCAAACTTCATATGTAGGTCCCCCTTGTCTCAAACTTCATATGTAGGTCCCCCTTGTCTCAAACTTCATATGTAGGTCCCCCTTGTCTCAAACTTCATATGTAGGTCCCCCTTGTCTCAAACTTCCTATGTAGGTCCCCCTTGTCTCAAACGTCCTATGTAGGTCCCCCTTGTCTCAAACTTCCTATGTAAGTCCCCCTTGTCTCAAACTTCATATGTAGGTCCCCCTTGTCTCAAACTTCCTATGTAGGTCCCCCTGGTCTTAAACGTCCTATGTAGGTCCCCCTTGTCTCAAACTTCATATGTAGGTTCCCCTTGTCTCAAACTTCATATGTAGGTTCCCCTTGTCTCAAACTTCCTATGTAGGTCCCCCTTGTCTCAAACCTCCTATGTAGGTCCCCCTTGTCTCAAACTTCATATGTAGGTCCCCCTTGTCTCAAACTTCATGTGTAGGTCCCCCTTGTCTCAAACTTCATATGTAGTTCCCCCTGGTCTCAAACTTCATATGTAGGTTCCCCTTGTCTCAAACTTCATATGGAGGTTCCCCTTGTCCCAAACTTCCTATGTAGGTTCCCCTTGTCTCAAACTTCATATGTAGTTCCCCCTTGTCTCAAACTTCCTATGTAGGTCCCCCTTGTCTCAAACTTCCTATGTAGGTCCCCCTTGTCTCAAACTTCATATGTAGGTCCCCCTTGTCTCAAACTTCATATGTAGGTCCCCCTTGTCTCAAACTTCATATGTAGGTCCCCCTTGTCTCAGACTTCATATGTAGGTCCCCCTTGTCTCAAATGTCCTATGTAGGTTCCCCTTGTCTCAAACTTCATGTGTAGGTTCCCCTTGTCTCAAACTTCATATGTAGTTCCCCCTTGTCTCAAACTTCATATGTAGGTTCCCCTTGTCTCAAACTTCATATGTAGGTTCCCCTTGTCTCAAACTTCATGTGTAGGTTCCCCTTGTCTCAAACTTCATATGTAGTTCCCCCTTGTCTCAAACTTCATATGTAGGTTCCCCTTGTCTCAAACTTCATATGTAGGTTCCCCTTGTCTCAAACTTCATATGTAGGTCCCCCTTGTCTCAAACTTCCTATGTAGGTCCCCCTTGTCTCAAACCTCCTATGTAGGTCCCCCTTGTCTCAAACTTCATATGTAGGTCCCCCTTGTCTCAAACTTCATGTGTAGGTCCCCCTTGTCTCAAACTTCATATGTAGTTCCCCCTTGTCTCAAACTTCATATGTAGTTCCCCCTGGTCTCAAACTTCATATGTAGGTTCCCCTTGTCCCAAACTTCCTATGTAGGTTCCCCTTGTCTCAAACTTCCTATGTAGGTTCCCCTTGTCTCAAACTTCATATGTAGGTTCCCCTTGTCCCAAACTTCCTATGTAAGTTCCCCTTGTCTCAAACTTCCTATGTAGGTTCCCCTTGTCTCAACCTTCCTATGTAGGTCCCCCTTGTCTCAAACTTCATATGTAGTTCCCCCTTGTCTCAAACTTCATATGTAGGTTCCCCTTGTCTCAAACTTCCTATGTAGGTTCCCCTTGTCTCAAACTTCCTATGTAGGTCCCCCTTGACTCAAACTTCCTATGTAGGTTCCCCTTGTCTCAAACTTCCTATGTAGGTTCCCCTTGTCTCAAACTTCATATGTAGGTCCCCCTTGTCTCAAACTTCATTTCTAGTTTTCCCTTGATCCCTTTATTGTGCCCATTTGATTGTGAGTCTTACATACCTAGAAAACAAAATAACTGACAGAAGTTAAACTTTGATATTTTTAATTCGCAGAAAATTCATCTTGAATGTTTCTCTCAGATTTAATATGTCTCCTTGTTATCAGATCAATCACCGGGTAAGGAGAGAAAAGAGCATGCATACAACAAATAATGATCCCTCTGTGATCTTTTGTTGGTAAAAAAACATTCTAAAAAATTTGGTAAGGAAATGTTTTTTAAACCTGTTAAAATTTGATTTTGCATGAACCATTAATAAGAGTTTTAATTACATTGATTATGTTCATGCTATTTTTCAGGTTTGTAAGGAAATGGCTGCATCCTCATTAGACAATAGGGAAAAGGCCACAGAGATCCATAATGAACTGGTTGATCATTTGGGTCAACATCTTGAGCCACAAGATTTCATACGACTGAAAAAGCGTTTTAGGAATTGTCCTCTTACTCCTGCAGACTTAAATGGCATTCAGGATGTTAATGACCTATTTGAACGTCTTACCAACTATACGAAAATAGATTTGGGAAGCTACGAAACAATTATATCAAAGTTGAAGGTCATTAATCGTCAACAGGCTAGATATGTGGAGAAACAACAAAGACGAATTCAAGAAATCCTGAATGAAGGTAAGAACATTGTACAATATATATAGTTATACCTGTGTGTCATACAGATCTTGTGACCGGGTGGGGTGTGCTGCTGGGTGTCTTTGGCAGTATGCTTCAGTGAGATAGCACTTTAAATCGGCAAAAGTTCCGGCCTATCACAAGGAGACTTAACACGGAACATACCGCAACCTCCCAAAACACACATACGCACTCACCACACTCATACATGTCGCACGCACGGGAGGCCGTCCTTGAATGACCTTAGATGTTAATAGGACATTAAACAAAATAAACTAAACCAAACCATACAGATCTTATTTGGATGAAGAAATTTTCAAAAATATCTCAAAATCGTAAACATTAAAATTTAATTATGTCATACATAAAACACGAGAAATTACTGAGGTTTAAAGTAATTTAATATCACAGATTTAAACATTTTCAAACCACACCTGGTCAAAAGTCACATACAACGACAGTCATAGTTCCTCATGCGCCAGGTCAACCATACTTCCCTGTCACTCCACCACACCTGGTCAAAGGTCACATACAATGACAGTCATAATTCCTCATGCACCAGGTCAAACATATTTTCCTGTCCTCAAATGTCCTTGCTCATGTTCGGGTCACCATGTCACATCTGTCAATTTACAGTCACCGCCTTCAACTCAATTTCAATTTCTCCCTAGGAAAACAGGAGCATTAATTGTTTGTATCTTTTCACTGATGAACATTTTGTTATGAATTGTTGTTCAGCAATTTCGGTTATAATTAAACACAGAGTCAACTGACCAAAGGTCAAGGTCACATGGTTAAAGGTCAAGGAATATTTCATCAATGCTGTATCCTACTGGATACACCAACTATATACCCTGACACCACTAGGGATCAATGACCAAGGGTAAATGTTGTATCCTACTAGATACACCAACTATACACCCTGACACCACTAGGGATCAATGACCGAGTTTCAATGTTGTATCCTACTAGATACACCAACTATACACCCTGACACCACTAGGGATCAATGACCGAGTTTCAATGTTGTATCCTACTGGATACACCAACTATACACCCTGACACCACCAATGGGGATTAATCACCGAGGGTCAATGTTGGATTGATCCCAAATCAGTTCATTCATATCATTTATGCACTCAACTACTTGGACCACCTACAACAAATAGAACTGCATCCAGCAGAACATGGCCTTAACATTCTTCTAATTATGAAACATCGCTCCAGACACACCAAGCCACCCGTACAATAAGTGGTAATACAATCACCACTGTGAGACTTCACTACAATAGTACATACCTCATTATGACAATACAATTACATACCTCATTATGACAATACAATTACATACCTCATTATGACAATATAATTACATACCTCATTATGACAATACAATTACATACCTCATTATGACAATATAATTACATACCTCATTATGACAATATAATTACATACCTCATTATGACAATATAATTACATACCTCATTATGACAATACAACCACATACCTCATTATTACAATACAATCACATACCTCATTATGACAATATAATTACATACCTCATTATGACAATACAATTACATACCTTATTATGACAATACGATCACATACCTCATTATGACAATATAATTACATACCTCATTATGACAATATAATTACATACCTCATTATGACAATATAATTACATACCTCATTATGACAATACAACCACATACCTCATTATTACAATACAATCACATACCTCATTATGACAATATAATTACATACCTCATTATGACAATACAATTACATACCTTATTATGACAATACGATCACATACCTCATTATGACAATACAACCACATACCTCATTATGACAATACAATTACATACCTCATTATGACAATACAATTACATACCTCATTATGACAATACAACCACATACCTCACTATGACAATAAAATTACATACCTTATTATGACAATACGATCACATACCTCATTATGACAATACGACCACATACCTCATTATGACAATACAACCACATACCTCATTATGACAATACAATTACATACCTCATTATGACAATACAACCACATACCTCATTATGACAATATAATTACATACCTCATTATGACAATATAATTACATACCTCATTATGACAATACAACCACATACCTCATTATTACAATACAATCACATACCTCATTATGACAATATAATTACATACCTCATTATGACAATACAATTACATACCTCATTATGACAATACGACCACATACCTCATTATGACAATACAATCACCACTGTATGACGTCACACAAATACTCATTCCTTATTAAGACAATACAATCACCAATCAGATTGACTGGAACAGTTTTAGTTGTCATGATAACCAGATCACTGTATACAGGTTTCTGTATTATAGAAACAATAGAGGCTTTATATTACCTAACAATAGATGTCATTCGGTTGCCATGGTCACAAATAGGAAGTTATTGTGGAAACTGAAATTAGCCATCGGCTTACAGTTCTAGTTATCTCTGTTTCATCAGAAGGACTTGAGGGGTATTTCTCAAATTTCACATGTAAGTGTCCCCTGATTTATAGTTGTGCTCATTAATTTTGAGTCTGATTGTGAAAAAAAAGCCCAACAAGTGGCCATCTTTATTTTGAGAATTGAAGTTTATTATCACAATTTCTTAGAAGTACAACTCGACGTTAGTTCCCCTTGGTCCCTATAGTGTTCATTCAGTTTTGAAACTGATCAAGAAAACAAAAGGGCAGTCATTTTGAATTTTGACAGTTGAAGTTTGTTATCTATATTTCTCAAAAAGTTCTTTTTAGATGCCATGGTGCAGGGTCTGTCGGTCTGGTCAGCTGTCTGGCATCAACATTTCCTTTAAATAACTTCTTTCCAAAAACCGTAAAGAACAGATAATATTAGACCTGTAGCATGCTTGTGTGAAGGCCTACAATGTTTGTTCAAATGAATGACCTTGACCTACATTCAAGGTTACAGGGGTTCAATGTGTTAGAATCTTTAACAATGATTTTTGATAAACCTAATATTGGACCAAAAATATGCAGAAATGAAGGCTTGCAATATTTACTTTGTAATGAATATTAAACTTACTCTGATAATTTAATAAAGTGGTAGTCAGCATTAAGAAGGAATGAAGAAGAAAAAGAAAAACATCAATATTACATAGAACCAATAACGATCTTTCATTGGCGCGTGCCAAGCTCCCTCTGATATAATAAAATACTTATTATTTAATGTCTGGTTGTATTAGTTTGGTACCTAATGGTATCACAGCTGATCCATGTCTAGTTGTAACAGTTTGGTACCTGATAGTCATGGCTGATTGATGTCAGGTTGTAACAGTTTGGTACCCAATGGTATCACAGCTGATTGATGTCAGTTTGTAACAGTTTGGTACCAAATGGTATCACAGCTGATTGATGTCAGTTTGTAACAGTTTGGTACCCAATGGTATCACAGCTGATTGATGTCGGATTGTAACAGTTTGGTACCCAATGGTATCACAGCTGATTGATGTCAGTTTGTAACAGTTTGGTACCAAATGGTATCACAGCTGATTGATGTCAGTTTGTAACAGTTTGGTACCTGATAGTCACGGCTGATTGATGTCAGGTTGTAACAGTTTGGTACCCAATGGTATCACAGCTGATTGATGTCAGTTTGTAACAGTTTGGTACCAAATGGTATCACAGCTGATTGATGTCAGTTTGTAACAGTTTGGTACCCAATGGTATCACAGCTGATTGATGTCGGATTGTAACAGTTTGGTACCCAATGGTATCACAGCTGATTGATGTCTAGTTGTAACAGTTTGGTACCCAATGGTATCACAGCTGATTGATGTCTGGTTGTAACAGTTTGGTACCCAATGGTATCACAGCTGATTTATGTCTGGTTGTAACAGTTTGGTACGCAATTTTATCACAGCAGCTGATTGATGACTGGTTGTAACAGTTTGGTACCCTATGGTATCACAGCTGATTGATGTCTGCCTGTAGCAGTTTGATACCCAATGGTATCACAGCTGATTGATGTCTGGTTGTATTAGTTTGGTACCCAATGGTATCACAGCTGATTGATGTCTGGTTGTAACAGTTTGGTACCCAATGGTATCACAGCTGATTGTTGTCTGGTTGTAACAGTTTGGTACCCAATGGTATCACAGCTGATCCATGTCTAGTTGTAACAGTTTGGTACCCAATGGTATCACAGCTTATTGATGTCTAGTTGTAACAGTTTGGTATCCATTGGTATCTCAGCTTATTGATGTCTAGTTGTTTGAGTATTTCTCCAGTATATAACACCATCCGTTTACTTACAGGACCACCGGCAGCAAAAAGACCGAGAACTGAAAGAGAAGGAGACCTGAATGGTAGGTAGTCACGAGGATAAACCTATAGCCTGATTTTTTTATATTTTGGTATGAAGTGGGAAAAAAATTTTGAATTATAAACAAAATGAATTAATGTAAGATTGTGTGTATGATATATAGATTATATAGATATACACAAGACAGTAATTTTAGACCTGTATCAGATTGTGTATAAGACATTATATAGATATATATACACAAGACAGTGAGACCTGTGTCAGATTGTGTATAAGACATCTATATAGATATACACAAGGCAGTGAGACCTGTGTCAGATTGTGTAAAGACATCTATATAGATATACACAAGACAGTGAGACCTGTGTCAGATTGTGTATAAGACATTATATAGATATATACACAAGACAGTGAGATCTGTGTCAGATTGTGTATAAGACATCTATATAGATATACACAAGACAGTGAGATCTGTGTCAGATTGTGAATAAGACATCTATATAGATATACACAAGACAGTGAGATCTGTGTCAGATTGTGTATAAGACATCTATATAGATATACACAAGACAGTGAGACCTGTGTCAGGTTGTGTATAAGACATCTATATAGATATACACAAGACAGCGAGACCTGTGTCAGATTGTGTATAAGACATCTATATAGATATATACAAGACAGTGAGATCTGTATCAGATTGTGTATAAGACATTATATTGATATATACACAAGACAGTGAGATCTGTATCAGATTGTGTATAAGACATTATATAGATATACACAAGACAGTGAGATCTGTATCAGATTGTGTATAAGACATTATATAGATATATATACACAAGACAGTGAGACCTGTGTCAGATTGTGTATAAGACATCTATATAGATATACACAAGATAGCGAGACCTGTGTCAGATTGTGTATAAGACATCTATATAGATATACACAAGACAGTGAGATCTGTGTCAGATTGTGTATAAGACATTATATAGATATATATACACAAGACAGTGAGACCTGTGTCAGATTGTGTATAAGACATCTATATAGATATACACAAGACAGTGAGATCTGTGTCAGATTGTGTATAAGACATCTATATAGATATACACAAGACAGTGAGACCTGTGTCAGATTGTGTATAAGACATCTATATAGATATACACAAGATAGCGAGACCTGTGTCAGATTGTGTAAAAGACATCTATATAGATATATACAAGACAGTGAGATCTGTATCAGATTGTGTATAAGACGTTATATAGATATATACACAAGACAGTGAGATCTGTATCAGATTGTGTATAAGACATTATATAGATATACACAAGACAGTGAGATCTGTATCAGATTGTGTATAAGACATTATATAGATATACACAAGACAGTGATACCTGTATCAGATTGTGTATAAGACATTATATAGATATACACAAGACAGTGAGATCTGTATCAAATTGTGTATAAGACATCTATATAGATATACACAAGACAGTGAGACCTGTGTCAGATTGTGTATAAGACATCTATATAGATATGTACAAGACAGTTAGACCTGTGTCAGATTGTGTGTAAGACATTATATAGATATACACAAGACAGTGAGACCTGTGTCAGATTGTGTGTAAGACATTATATAGATATACACAAGACAGTGAGATCTGTATCAGATTGCGTATAAGACATCTATATAGATATACACAAGACAGTGAGACCTGTGTCAGATTGTGTATAAGACATCTATATAGATATATACACAAGACAGTGAGACCTGTGTCAGATTGTGTATAAGACATCTATATAGATATGTACAAGACAGTTAGACCTCTGTCAGATTGTGTATAAGACATTTAATATAGATATATACAAGACAGTTAGACATATGTTTCCGACTGTGTATGATGTCTATATACATACACACAAGACAGCGAGACCTGTGCCATAGTGTGTATATATCAAAGACATCTATATAGTTATACAGTGGACTTTGTCTTAACCTGACTCTCTCCTGTCTGATCTCTGTCTAAACCAGTCAGATGATTTAGTCCTGAAAAATTCCCTATCTATCAGTAGTAGTTTAACTCTGTCCAATCCAGACCCTGTCTATTCTGTAATCCAGACATATTTCGAAGATGCTGTTCGTTCTCTACACTTGGTAAATCTACTCTGTGTAAACCTGCGTCAGCTTTGTTCTGGTCCACTGTGCATCGGTGGCTTTTAGGGCGCCTGGCGGTGTTTATACAGTGTCGATATAGATAAATTATCATTTAACCCTGCATTGTCACTGTGAAGGTAGACACGATCAGCCAAACACTTTAACTCTTTTCATGTATAATACAGAATGCTGCCTTGTTAATCAAACCATATATCAATGTATGTAATTGTGTCTGATATAGATACAATCTGTTTAAATATCCAAGCGAGACATCCTCTCTATGTCATCACAATTGCGGAATACCTGGATGAGGTAATCGAGAATGATGATATCTCGCTCAAGTTATTAGTAACTCCACAGCCGCCAATATAGAAGATTAATTTAAAATTGAGAGTATTTGAATTTTCTTATGGACACAGATTAGGAATCAGATGTCGAAATGAAAAATGAAAATGACATGAACTGGACTACAGATACACACATGTGTGACCATCACTGATCTATATTTCACAAGT
Source organism: Pecten maximus (assembly GCF_902652985.1). NCBI lineage: Eukaryota > Metazoa > Mollusca > Bivalvia > Pectinida > Pectinidae > Pecten > Pecten maximus. The sequence goes on along the minus strand of NW_022980185.1, from coordinate 1,029 downwards.
AAAAATGTTGATTTTAGAATTTTGGAAATAACTTGTATAGAACCCTACAAAACAGGAAATATTTGGTTTAGGTTTCCTTTGATGTTTAAGAAGTGTCATAGTAAGTAAGGTATGTCTCAATAGAATTAAGTCTTTAATTGACTCTGTAAACCTGTCACAGGTAATCTACAGGTGACTTATATAATTGGTCAATAGGGTTAATTAATGACTGGTGTAGAAGGTAATAGCAGTGAGTCCAAGCTGGCCTTACAGGTTATTGTACTCATACCATATGTTATCTTTAGGATAGCCAGGTGGTAGCTCCGCCCAGTTAATTATTAGATCCACCCAGTTATATTTTAATTAGGTAACTAGCCAATGAGATTCTGTTCTTGAATTACTGTTTATGTCAATTATATAAAACATAGTGTTAGGATAGAGAGAGAGAGAGTTAGAGAACAGGAGCAAGAGCTAGGAACAAGGATTGGAGTTATGGACATGAGAGTGTGTGAATGTTAGGACAATTTGGATTATTATAATTTACTATTTCGGAACTTTTGGACACAGAAATAAAACTTAATAATCATGGAACCAGAAAGATCGTCAGTGCTTGTTTTTATCAGAGACTTCAATACCGACTAAAGAAATGGACAATCAGGCATCAGAGGCATCTAAACAAAGCTAATTCCCCAAAAGCAAGATGAGGTGTCCTCTGCATGTCTATAACAAATAAGTATCTCACCACACCCAAGCAACAAGCTGCCCAGCAGCATATAGAGTACCAGAGTGTTCTCATTGAGAGACACACAGGTGCTTGGTGAGATATGTGTTATGTCTAGTATCCCTGTGTTTATCTCCTATTTTAATTATGTGTTATGTCTAGTACTCTAGTATCCCTGTGTTTATCTCCTATTTTAATTATATGTGTTATGTCTAGTACCCCTGTGTTTATCTCCTATTTTAATTATGTGTTATGTCTAGTACCCCTGTGTTTATCTCCTATTTTAATTATGTGTTATATATGTCTAGTATCCCTGTGTTTATTATTCA
>NW_022980184.1:0-22222 GCF_902652985.1 Pecten maximus | reverse complement strand
TGCTGTCTTTTACCACCCCCTTGCCCGGGTTTTAAACCCATCCCTATGACTCGGGGTAACCCCCTTTCCCCAGTGTAAAAAAAATCCCCTCGGGTTTGTAGTATTACTCAAAGCTAAAAGTTTAGCTCATAAAACCCCCTCAGGAATTAAAAACCCTTAAAAAAAAAACTTTTTTTAAAACATCACCACTCCAATGGGGGAAAAACCCAAAAGGGTAAAAAATACCCACTTTTTTAAAAACCCATTGGGGTTCGGACCACAAAAAAAAAACAACGGGAAATTATTAAAAAAAAATTTTTTAAAGCGGGAGATCTATTTTTAAAAATTTTTTGGGAAAGACATTTTTAAAGGGAAATTGTTTAAGGAAATAAAAAAAAAAATATTAAATTAAAAACAAAACCGGGTATATCTGAAATTAATTATGTACTAAATTGCGTAAAAACCCCCCCGGAAAGCATATTTTTTGGTTTTTTGGGGGTTTGTAGGGGCAAAAAGGATTTAATTTTTTATATCATTTGAAACCCGGGAAAGGGAAGTTTTTGGGTTTTCCCGCCACAAGATCATCAAAAAAACAAAAAAATACCCCACAAAAACCACTAGGGAAATTTTGTGAAAAACCCATGATTCAGTGATTAAGTTTACCTCCCCCAGGAAAAATTTTGTGCCCGTGTGAAAGTTATTCCCTTTAAGGGTTTTTGGGAAAAAGGCCCCTTAGTTATTTCCCAAAATGAAAAAGCAAAATCATTCAAAAATTTCCTGTTTTTTTGTTGTGGTGCTGTTTTGTACAAAAATTCCTGTCCACTCTAAAATTTTTTAAAAATTTTTTTATCTTTTCGAGGTACTACAACCCTTTTGCGTCCACAGGGGGAAGGTTTTTCCCCCTTGTTCCACGGATGTTTTTGCTCAATAATTGAAGAAAAAACTTTAAAAAAAAGTGGGCCCGCCCGTTTAATGAAAAAAACATTGTTGTGACAATGTGTGAATTTTTTTTGTGTAATTGAAAAAAAAACTTCAGCGCCATTGCCCCGGTAAAAATCGCCCGGGACATTGGGTTTGAGATTTTTTTTTTGTTTATTTTTGACAGAACAGTAAATTTTTTATTTTATCATCAGTAAAATAAGTAAGGGGTTGTTTTTTCTGGTATGCATTTTTATTTTTAAAATTAAACATTTATAAATTTTTTAAACCCTTTTTGAAACTCATTAATGTTTTCAAAAAAAATTTGGGCTTTTGGGTTTTCGAAAAACTAGCAAAAATTCGATCTTTTTAGTCTTCCCAATTTTGATATATTTTAAATAAACATCATTTTTTCTGGCAAAAATAAACACTGGGCCCGTAAATTTTCTTTTTGAAAAAAACATTTGTTTTTTTTTCGGGAAGCAAAAAGCAAAAAAGGGGGGGTTTTCTGCTATTTTCAGTGGGCGTTGGGGTTTGGCCCATAATCACAAACCCGGTCTTGTCTAAATAAACTCAAATTTTCAATTTAATGGCCCCTTTTAAAAACCCTGTAACAAAAAATTTTTTAAAATTTTGAAATTTTTATAAAAAAATTTGAGAATAAAAAAATTCATTTTTGCACTATATGTTTTTCAGATCAAAAAGGTCAAAGGTCCGGGTTAAAATTTTGTACCTGTCCTTTTCCCTCGATGTAATCCCAATCATGGGTAAAAAAAAAACCCCCTTTTTACATTGAAATTCACTATACCTAAACCCACATTGGGGGATGGGGGCACGAAAAGCTCATTCAAAAAGCCCTTTCCCCCAAATATGCCTGGAGGGGCGGGGGACGGGCCCTTTCTAATGTTGTTCTTTGAGGTATAAACCAACTACTACAAGGATACTCTGCCTCAAAAGGGAACCCAGGCTTTTCAAAAAGGGTAAAAACCCCCCACCCAACCAAAACTTTTGGGGGAAATGGGTTTCCCAATGGTATGTAAATGGGGTTTTCTGTATTATAGTAAGCGGGGGAAATTACATTATTATGAAACTGTTTACCCGGGAAATTTAAATGGGGATTTGGGGACAAAAAAAAAGCCCAATTGTTTGGGAAAAAAAAGTTTTTTTTTTCCTTTAAAGTTTTTTCTTTTGTTCCCAAAAAAAAAGGGTTAAACCCCTAAAAAAACTTTTTAGAACCCAAAGTACACTCAAAAAATGATGCCTTAAACATTTTGCAACCAAAAACTTGGGGGTTACATATCTTTTCCACTTTATCATCAAGATTTTATTTACCCTTACGTTGGGTTTGACTTTTCAAAAGGGCCGCTCTACACATTCCCCAAATATGATGACCCACTGTTTACACCCATCCCCAATATTTGATGGACAGAACGATACTCACAGCTTTGCTTTGTTTGACCTTGACTTTTCCCCTAACATCCGCCTGTGGCTTGTCAGGGTCCATTTTATTTGCCCTTTTGACCCAAATGACAAAACTTTGATCCATTGACCTCGGTTTTTGGTCAGTTGACTAAAATTGTTTAATTCCGACCAACTTTTCCCCTTAATGTTATGAAAAAAGGTTTAAAGGGTGAAAAGTTTAAAAATTTGATTTTGGGACAAGGGACACGTGCCCTTGGGACTGGGGGTCAGGTGAGTCTTTGATTAATTTCAACCTTTTGCAAATTTAAAACAAAAGTTGCCCAGAAAAAAAGTTTTCTAAATTTGACCTTGATTTGCCCCAGTGCCCCCTGTGGTCATTAACTCCCCCATCAGGGTCTAAAAAACTTTTCCTCAGTAAAGATCCCAAATTTGCCCTTTTTTACATTCGCCCCTAATGACTTTAAATTTTTGGGGACCCCCTTCGGGCAGTTGGTTTAAAACAAGGGGAAAAGGGTTTGGACGACGGATAAATCCCCTTTTGACTAAGTTTTCAGGGGGAATTTTGGGGACTTTAACAAGAAAAAAATCAAATCAATTTTAGTTTAAAACTTTTTTTTGCCCTCTCGAATTCAAAAAAAAAATTTACCAATGTCCAAAATGGGTTATACATATAAACATTCTGTTTAACATCAATTTTTGGGAATTTTTTCCCAAAATGTTTCTAAACATTACCCACAATTTTTGGGGAAATCTGAAACATGAACAATGAAACCTACAGGGGAAGTGAGAGAAAATTTTTTTTCCCAGTCCCTTTTCAAAAATAGCAAAAACAAATTTCAATTATTACAATCCAAGAGGGTTGTTTAAATTGGGGGCCAATTTTTTTTTAAAACAAAAATCTATATGAATTTCCCAAAAAAATAAACCGAGGCAAACCTACTAAGAAGTTTGAAAATATTCCTCATGGACCTTTAAAAAAAAGCAAAAAAAACCCTCAATTACAAAAAATTTCCCGATGGCTGCCCCGTGGGGGAATTTTTTTTTTCTGACCAAAAAACTAAAATTTTAAATTTGCACAACTTGGGACCCCAAAAAGGAAACCAATTTTTACCTCAAATGAAACCCAAACCCCTCCTTTACCATGAAAAACCTCCGTGATTTTTTTAAGAAATTTTTGGTTTATAACAAAGATGAGTTTAATTTTTGGACGGAAAAACAAAATATAATTGTATGTAAGAAAACTCTTTTTGAACACAAATTTAATTTTTAAACTAACTGTCGTCCAAGGCCAAACCCCCCCACTTTCCGGGCCCCCCCTCGGGTTTCTATGTATTCCCTTTATACATAAACCCAAATTTTACAGTTAAAAACTCACTTAGTGGTTTTTCAGGGTTTTTGGTTTTCCCTTTAATTTTTTTTTTTATCTATATTAGAAAAAATTATTGTAAAATGACATTAAAGAAATATTTCACTTTTAATTGATCAATTTAAACAAAAAAAAAAAACGAAAAAAAAAAGGGTTTTGGGGAAAGGTAAGGTGAATGGGGAAAATTTTTTCAAAAAATTAAAGACCTGATTTTGATTTGCAAACTACAATGTATAGGGATTATTGTATGAATTTTTTGTTGAAATCGGGTTTAGTAGTAGTTTTTGGAGGAGTTTGCCGGAATCGTTGGGTCTACAGACGGAAAGGACAACCGGGGTTTTTTATTTTAAACCCCCCCCCCCCTAACTTCGGTTTTTTTTGGGGGGTTTTTTAAATATTGGGGAAAAATTTTACCCATTTTTTTTTGGACCCCTTCAAAAAAAAATCTAGAACCTGAAAGGGCCAAAAACAAAGGGCCCAATTGGTTCCTTTTAATTTCTTTGCTTCTAATTTACAACCAAAAAATTTACCATAAATTTACAAATTGGGGGACCCTTAGTCTCTGACCTTTTTACCTTGAAATTTTTTTTAAATCGTGTGAATTTAACTCAAACCCATTGGCAATCTAGGGGGAAAGAGGGGAAAACCACATTGGGAATTTGAGAAAAAATTTCCCCCTGTAGGATTTTCCAAAAAAATAGCGACAACAAAAATTTAAGTTTTTAAATCCAAAATAGCCGCGTTTTTCCCCCTTTTTTTTCCCATCAATTGATTAAAAAAGGCAAGCAAATGAAAAGGGGAAACTTTTAAAATGTATGTGAAAAATACCTGCAGAACATCAAAGAAATAGCAAACATAACTTTCAATTTTAAAATCCAAGTTGGCGGTCTTTTCCCATCAGACTCAAAATCATAAAGCAAAACTGTGAAACCAAGGGGACCTTAACTTAAAACCCCCCAAGGAAGAAAAAATCATTCCACCAGCCCTTTTTGTGAAAAAAGGCCGATTTAAACCCCCCTTTTATTTTTTTCCCCAAAAACCCCAAAATTTTGGGAAACCGGGTTTGGCCCCCTTTTTTTTTTTTTATTTGGCGGATTGGCCAAAAACCCTCCCCAAAAAATATGGAAAACACTGGAACCCCAAAGGGAATCACATTGAAGTTTGAAAAAAATTTTCCGGGAAAATCTCAAAAAATAATTTAAACCCAAGATTGGCTAATAAAAATATCCATGAATTTTAATTTTCAACCAAGGCCCCAGGGTTTTTAAAAATTCCCCATTAAAACCAAATACAATTTTGTAAATTTAAGTATTAAGCATTGGACAAATACATCAATTCTGCCTTTAAAATCGCAGGGGGCCCTGAAATAACATTTGTAACCTACGAGGGTAAGGAAATACAACACAAAAGACTTTAAAATGGGCCAAACATATCACATTTTTAAAATTTTTAGACACGTTAAATAAAATCTCATTTTAAAAAAAACAAAACATTTTTTTTTTAAACAAACTCAAATAAATAAACTCCCAAATAAACTACGCAGTGACCCTATCCAAAAAAAATTTTAAAAAATAAATTAAAAATAAAAAACAAGGGGTAATTTTATTAATAAAAGATTGTATACATGTTCCCCGAGATCAAAACACCCACCATTTTACATTTTTTGATGTACACAAGTCAAACGGGCAGGTGTTTGTTTAAAAAAAAAAAAAAAAGGGTTTTAAAAATTAAAACCTTTCCCTGAATTGGTTTAAAGGGGAAATTCTCGGCATTTTTTTTAAAAAACCCCGGTTTTTCGTTAAATATCAGGGGGTGAAAATTACATAAACCCCCAGGGTGTGTTCAGGGTTTAAATTTTTTGATTTTAAATTTTCCGACTTTACTTATTACTTAACTTATTTAAATTTTTTGACGAACTGATTTTATGGAAAAATTTAAAAGTAGTAAAAACCCCGATTATAAAAACTTGGCTTTATAAAGTTTTTTTATCTATACACAAAAAAAATAGAGGCTTTAAATTAAGGGAAAATCACTGCTATCCTCAGAAAAGACAAGAATCTTTTAATTAAAAATCAAAAATGGTGCAAATCAGCCATTTTGTTTCCCCGATCAGCCTCAAAAAATTTAACACAAAAAACAGGAGGGGGGGGAAATTTCCTTTAATCAATGAAATTTAAAAAGAGGGCCCATGGGGCCCTTAAGGAATTGAGGTTTTTAAGTATTTTTCAATTTGATCCTTTTTTACCCCCCCCATCGGCCCCTTTGGGGGAGTCGGGTCAAAATGTGCAGCCAAACAAAGGGCATCCAATTTCTTATAAAGTTAACCAAATACCCATAAAACTAAAAAAAAGTTTATCCCTTCCCCCGGGGCCCCCCAAAGTTTTAGACCCCCCGGGCCCGAAATTTCCCCCAAATTTTGGGGGAAAAACCCTCCAAACCTTTCCCTCTATTTAAAAATTATAACTTGTGTTCAATTTTTCCCTTTAAAAATTTCCCAAAAAAAATGTCTAAATTAAGATTGCTTGGTACAAACAAACAAAATTTTGGGATTTATTTGAATTTTCCAAAAAAAACTTATTTTCAGAACTTAAACAATTTTACAAAGAAATTTTAAAAAATTTCAAAGGAAAAAAAAAATGCAATTAAAACCCCGTTTTACCCTATCAATTTGGGTATCGGGTTTAAAAATTTCATAATGTAAAAATGCTTTTTTAAAATAGAATGTACATTATTTTATGTTGTTAAAAATAGACAAACCCTACCCAAAAAAAAAAAAAAACTACAAATTAAAATGCCTTTTTGAAAAAAAGCATTTTATGTTACATATTAACCCCCCAAAAAAAACAAAATAAGAATTTTCAAATGTATAATCTTTTTAAAAAATAGCATGTACTTATCATTATTATTTTATGTTTAAAATAGACCCCCATACAAAAAAAATTAAAATACTACAAAAGTTTTAAAGGTTTTTAAAAAAGAATTGGGGGTTTTCATTAAGGGATGTTAAATATAGACACCCATACAAAAAAAAATTTAAAATACTAAAAAATGTATAATGCTTTCTAAACATAAATTTTTACCCCTTACATTTTTATTATGTTAAAATATTAAACCCAAAAAAAACAAAAATAAAAAACTAAAAATGCCTCAGAAACAAACCAGGTTTTTTTTTCTTAACTAAATTATTTTTTAATTTGCAGACACGATTTTTCTTTTATGAAAAAAAAAACATATTCCCTTTTTCCACTTTTAAATACAATCCAAATTTTATGTTGTTACAATTTTTGGATTGAAAAAATACTACCAAAAATTTCTTAAAATTAAAATTAACATATTTTCTACATATTTAAATTTGCAAAAAAAAAACCAAAAAATTTAAAACCCCTGAAAAAAAGATGTGATGATGATTGATTTTTGATGGGTTCTTTTGTAGGGGGAAATATTTTTATATTTTGTTTGTAATTCTAAAAGTGGTTGGGTTTTACAAAAAAAATTTTTTACTAAAAAAAAAAAATTTTTCCCTTTCCCTTTTAAAGGGAAAATTTTAGTTTAAAGGGGTTAATATTTACATTATAATATGACCCAGTGGAAACATTTTAAAAGGCCCCCAGTGGTTCTCTGATCCCTACCGCCCTCCCTCTTTGGGGGAGACCCAACCGCGCTCTCCCGTTTTTGGGGCCCCCACCGTCCTTTTTTTTGGGCCCTACCGTACCCTCAAATCTGTGTTGGGCCCTACCCTGGGCCCTTAATTTTGTGTTGGGGCCCCACCTACCCCCAAGTCTTGGGGTTGGGCCCCCACTGTAACCCCCCACTGTTTGGGCCCCACCTTTCCCTCAATCTGTGTTGGGCCAAAACCCTTTCCCCCTTTCCCCCCAAGTTTTGTGTTGGGCCCCACCTTAACCCCCCCAAGGGTTTCCCCGTTTTGGGGCCCTACCGACCCTCCCTCCCGGATTTGGGCCCTTTAAAACCTTTCCCTCTTTGAAAAAACGAGAAATCTTGAAAACCGGTTTTGTTGGGGCCCAAATTAAAAAGGGGTTTTTTGTTTTGGGGCCGTTTTTAAAATTTTTTTTTTTTTCCCAATTTTTCCTTACGGGGGGGGTTGTTTAAATTCAAAATTTTCCAAAAAGGGAAATTTTTTAATAAAAATTTTTTTTGTTTTTTTTTTTTTTTTTTTTTTTTTTTTTTTTTTTTTTTTTTTTTTTTTTTTTTTTTTTTTTTTTTTTTTTTTTTTTTTTTTTTTTTTTTTTTTTTTTTTTTTTTTTTTTTTTTTTTTTTTTTTTTTTTTTTTTTTTTTAAGGCCCCAGATTGTTGAAATCAAAATTTATCCCCCTGCCCGTTTAAAAATTTTATATTTTTCCCCTTTTTTTAACCAATTTTGGGAAGTTTTTTAAAAATGCCCACCTTTCCGGGTTTAACTTTTAAATTTCTTTAAGATTTGGGTATCCATTTGGTGGGTTTTTTTAATTTTTGGGGGAAATTTATTATGAAATTTTAAGTTTAGGCGGGGAAAAATTGGAACCGCAATTTTGGTTTTTTTCCCCCGGTCCTAAAATTTAAAATGCTTTCCTTAAAGTAACCCTTCGGTATTCCCCAAAAAGAAACAAATGACGAACCAAAAAATCCCGGGCAAAATGCCTCAAAAAAGGGGGCAAAGGACAAATTTTTAACACAAAACTCCCGGGTTCCTTTTTTCCCCAATCATAAAACTTTTTCTTGAATAAATCCAAAATTTTCGAAAAAAAACGACAAAAAAAGGGGGGGAAAAATTTTACAATTTTGAATTTTAATTAAAAAATATTAAAAAAAAACCCCTTTATAAATTTTTTTTTTTGTAGGGGCCATTTTTAAGTTAAAAAAATTTTAAACTCCCCCCCCAAAAAAATATCTTAAAAAAAAACGGAAGAAATTTGGGGTTAATAAAAAATAGGGAAATTTGCCCTATTTTTCAGAACCCAAAAATATTTTTTAATTTTTTTTAAAATCTTGTAAAAGGATAAAAAAATTAAGTGTTTTAAAATTCAATACTTTTCCTTTTTAATTTAAAGGGTTTTTTTAGAGGGCATTTCGCATTTTTTAACCCTTGAAAATTCCGGTTTAGACCAAAAAAGACCCCGGGGTTACCCCCCCCCCCTTTTTGTAAAAAAAAAATTAAAATTTTTGAACTTTTTTTCATGAAAAATGGGGAAAATTTATATTAAATTCAATTTATTTTATTTAAAAAAATTTTTTCCCAAACCCCTTTGGGAAACCCAAAAGCCTCCCCTACCCCGGTTCAATCTTAAAAAACCATTTTGGCACTTTTTGGAACCACCCCAAAAACCAAATCGGGGTTTAAAACTTTTTAAGGGTTCTAATTTTAAAAATTTTAAAATTTGGAAAGACAAAATTTTGGGGAATTTTTGAATTTTTAAATTTTAAAAGGAAAAACCCAAATTTTTTTTTTTTTTTTAATTAACCCCCCCGGGTATACCCTGAATAATATGGTATGAAAAATTGGGGAAACCCGGACTTTTGGGGAAATTTTAAAGGCCTTTTGCAAATTTTATTTAAAAATTTTTAAATCAATTTAACCAGGAATTTTGGGCCCCCCAACGACTTTTGAAAATTTTAAATTTACACCCGGAAGTCATTAATTTTTTTATGTAAACCCCAAGGTTTCAAATTTAAGAAATCACCCCCCCGGGCTCTAAAAAAAAAAATTTTTAACTTGGGGAAAAGAGGTTCCCTATTTAAAGGTTTTTAAAAGAACCACCAAAGTTTTTAATTTCCTTAACTTAAAAAGTTTTCATTTAAAATTCAAATTTTTTGGGGGTGGGTTGCTGTTTTTCCCAGGATCCCGGTTTAACCTCTATACCTTTTCCCCCCCTTTTAAAAAATTTTCGGGGTTTTTACTATAACGTCTGCCCCCAGGGAAAACCCCCCGGTCCCACCAGAAAAAATTTTTGCTCAATTAATTTGGAAAAAGAAAGTTAAAAATACCCTGTTAAAAAAGTTTTAAAAAATTGGGGGGGGTGGAAAAAACCCAACCCGAAATTTAAAAATATTTAAAGAAGCCCATTTTTTTTTTCCCCCCGCAGGTTTTAAAGTTTGTTTTTGGTTTAAATTTTAAAAAAAGGGGTTTGAAATTTTATTTTATCTTTTCGTAAAAAAATTTTTGTTTTAAGGTATGCTTTAAGTTTTATATTTAAATTTTAAAAATCTTAACCCCCAAAAAATTTTAACCCCAAAAATTTACCCAAAGTTTTTCAAAAAAGCAATTTTGGTTTTCAACCAGTAAATTCATTTTTCATTTACGTCAATTTTTGGGAATTTAAATATTTTCCCCCAATTTGAAAATTCATTTTTTGGGCCAAATTTAAAAAAGGGCCCTTCATTTTCCTTTTTTTAATTTGTTCTTTTTGGAAGGAAAGCATATAAAAAATTTTTGGTTTTATCTTTCGGGGGTTTTGGGTTTTGGCCCCTAATTTGACCCGCCTTTGGTCAAAAATTTGGGGAAAAAATTTAAAAAGGGGGCCCCCCTTTTAAACATTTTTTAAATTTGGGGGAAAATCCCTTTTTTAAATTAAAAATTTTAACTAAAAATTTTCCAATGTGGATTTTGGAATTTGTTTTTGTTTTTTCAAAGGGTAAATGGTTTTATTTTACCTGTATTAATGATTGTTTTTTTTCCATTCTTTGGTAAAAAAACCCGCTTACCTTTTTAAAACATTTTTCCCTCAAACCAAAAATTTGGGGGTTTTGGGGGCAACGATAAGTCGTAAAAAGGAAATTTTACCCATTTTCTAAAAATCAAAATCCCCGGTCATTCCTTCTAAAATTTTTGTTTTTTTTGGGAAGCCCACAATAAAAGGATTTTTCCGGGGGCCGCAAAAATGACCCCTTTTGTTAACGGGGTTTCTAAAACCCCGGCCCCAAATCCTTTGGGGGAAAAGGGTTTTTCCCAAAAATTTAGAAAAAAAATTTAGGTTTGTTTTAAAAAAGGTAAGGGGCCCTTGGTTTTTCCTTTTTTATGAAAATTTACTCCAGGCCAAAATGACTTTACCTAAAAAAAAAAATTTGGGGGTTTAGGAAAACTTTTTTTCCCTAATTTTTAAATTAAATTTTTGTTGAAAAAAAAAGGTTACCCCTCACAAAAAAAACCCTTCCCTAAAAATGAGGGTTTTTAAACATTTTAAAACCCCAAACCCCAAACTTGGGGTGGTTTCCCCAATTTTTAAAAGGGGCCAATTAACTTGGAATTATTTATTTTTTCCTTTTTTGGATTTTCCAAAAAAGCTCTAAAAAAAAATTTTTAAAAAAGTTTTTTCCCCAAAAGTTTACATTTTTCTGCAAAGGAAAAACTTTTTCCAAAACCCCCTTTTGTTTAAAACCCTTGACACCTCAAAACATGCCTTTCCAGGGACCCTTTTTAAATTTCCCTTGCCCCAATCCTTTAAAATTTTTAACCTTTTTCCTTTTTTTTTTGCTTTTACAAAAGGGTTTTAAATTCACCCCCTTTGGCCATTTTAAAAAACCCCCCCTTATCAATTGAACGATCCCAAATTTTTTGGGCCCTTGACATTTCCCACAATGCCTTTGGGGGTTTTGGGGTCAGGGCCCCTTTTTTTAAATTTAACCCTTTGCAAATAATTTAAACTTTGACCATAAAATTTTTTGGGGCCTTGACTTTTGAACCCCGCCCCTTGGTTCATTAATTTTTTGAAAAATGTTATAATTTAAAAAAAATACAAATTTGATTTTTAAATTGTGACCTTGCCCTTAACCTTTTTCCCCTTTAAACCCAATTTTGGAAGTTAAAAAAAATTTAACCAAAAAAGGGCAAATTTGCCTTTGGTTTTCCCCCGGGGAAGTTAAGGGTTCATCAAACCCAAAACAAACTTTCCCCCAAAAAACAGTTTTCCCCTGAAATCATTTTTTTTCCCTTATTTAGAAAACCCCCGGGGAAAATTTTGGGACACAATAAATCCCCTTTGACATAACCTCAGGGGAAATTTGTGACTACAAGTCAAACCCATTCAGTTTTAAATTAAATTGTTTATTTGACTCTCGAATTCAAATGAAAAAAAAAGTTACAAAATTTAAAAATGGGTTTTAACATACCCAACATTCTGTTTAACATAAAATTTGGGAATTTTTTCCCCCAAAGGTTTCTGACATTAAAAACAAATGTTTTGGAAATTTTAAAACACCCCCTGAAACCTCCCTGTAAAGTGAGAAAAAAGTTTTTCTCCAGTATTTTTTCAAAAAATAGAAAAACCCCAAATTTAAATTTATTAAAACCCAAAATTTGGTTGCTTATGGGGCCATTTTTTTTTTATGATCAAAAATCTATTTGAATTTCACAACTGGGAAAACCGAGGCAAACCTACAAATTAAGTTTAAATTTTACCTCATGTCCCCCTTTCCCAAAAATAAAAAAAAAACCGTAAATTAAAAAAATTCCTGTGGCTGCCGTGGGCAATTTTGTTTTCTGATCAAAAATCAAAATTTTAAATTAGCAAAACCCTTGGGCCCCCGGACCAATTTTTTTCACCTCAACTGCCCAAACCCCGCCCCAAAAAACCCCGTGAAAAATCCTCCCAGTGTTTTTAAAAAGAATGTGAAAAAGGGAATGAGTTTTTTAATGGAGGGAAAAAAGAAAAATTATATACATTGTATGTAAAAAAGAACTTTTTTTTGAATCAAAAATCTTAAAAACTAAACTACAACTGTCACCCATTTGTTTTCTGGATCAGATTCAAATGTATTTAGAACTTTTACGGTAAGCAGGGAAATTGGATTCCTTTGACCTATTTTTTGCTTCTAACCTAAAAAAATACTCACCGAAAATTTATAAAAATATGGGGCCCTTTAGTCCCCCTGCCCTTTTGACCTTGATTTTTTTTACATCTGTGTAAATTTTCAACTAAAAATTATTGGCCATACTGGGGAAATAGGGAAACCTCATGTAAATTTGAAAATATCCGCCCTGTATGTTTTTTTTCAAAAAAAAAGGCGCCCCAAACAAAATTCAATTTTTCAAGACCCAAGTTTAGCCAAGCTTTGGCCTTTTTAAATTTCTCCGTCAGACTTATATAAAACGGGGCACGACAAATGAAAAAGGGAACCTATACATTATGTAAAAAATTCCTGCATAACTTAAAAAATAGAATAAATTTTTTTCCCAATTTTCAAAAACCCAAATTTGGGGGTTTCCCCCATCAACCCAAAATAAATAAGGGAAAAACTGGGGCAAAGGGGGCCCCAAAACTACAAAATGGAGAAAAAATCTTCCACATTTTTGTGAAAAAGCAAAACCCAATTTAATTGTCAAAACCCCCAAATGGAAACCCTGGGGGCCCATTTTTTTTTTTTGGCAGGGGGCAAAATCAAATTTTGGACACCCCTGGAGCCCCAATGGGAACTCACATATGAATTTTGAAAAAAAATCCTTCCGGAACATCTCAAGATAGTACCCCAAGTTTTGCTAATAAAAAAATCCATAAAATTTAAAATTTCAACCCCAAGGGGAAACCAGGTAATTCAGCTTCCCCAAAGTACATTGTGTATTAAAGTAAAAAGCATTGGGGACTTATACATCAATCCTGCCCCTTTATCGCAGGAAATAAAAAAAACTTTGGGTAACTCGAGCTGAAGTGATAAGTACAACATCAATAAGACTTTAACATGGTAAATCATATGTACAGTTTAAAACTTTGAGACACGTTACATAAAATCTCATTGAAAACAAAAACAAAACATTTTTTCACACATAACTCAGAATAAATAAACTCCAAGATAAACTACGCAAGTGACATATACAAAAATATTACAAGGGTAAATAAACTAAATAACAGGCTAATTATATAGTAAAAGATTGTATACAGTGTATCCCAGAGAGATCTAAGCACCCACCATTGTACATGTATGATGTACACAGAGTCAACGTCAGTATGTTAGATTTAAAAAAAAAAAAATGGGTTAAACATGAAAAGCCTCCATGAATTGTTAAGGGAAACTTCTCGGCATTTTATTAAAAAACCTGGTGTTTCTGTTAAATCATCAGGGGATGTAACTCATCATCACCGCAGGGTGTGTTCAGGTTCAATTTTTAGATTTTAATTACCGACTTTACTTATATTACTTAACTTATGAATTGTTGACGTAACTGATTTGATGGAAATTAAATGTAGATAAACCCAGATTATAAAGCTTGGCTTGATAAAGTTTTATATCTATACACAAACAAATAGAGGCTTTAAATTAAGGAATATCACTCGCATACTCATCAAGAAATAATGACAAGAATCTTCAATGTAAAAATCAAAGATGGCTGCAAATCAGCCATTTTGTTTCCTGATCAGCCTCAAAATTGAACACACACAACTAGCTAGGGAGAGGAACTTTCCTATCAATTCAATGAAATAAGAAGAGGCCCATGGGCCCTTACGGACATCTGAGTTTTGAAGTATTTCTGTCAATTTGATCCTTTTTGACCCCGCCCATCGGCCCCTTGGGGTCAGTCGGGTCAATATGTGCATGCCATCAAATTGGCATCCAATGCTTATAAAGTTAACCAAAATACCTATATAAACTACAGTAAAGTTTATCCCTTCCCCAGGGGCAAACGTGAGACCCCAGGGTCATGAAATTCACAATTTTGGTAAAGCACCTCAAGACCTTTCCATCTATAACTGTTATAACTTGTGTTCAATTCCTTGAAATATTTCAAATAAAATGTCTAAATTAAGATTGCATTGGTACAATCAAACAACTTTTGTATCATTATGAATTTCCAAAAAAACTTATCTTTCAGAACTTAAACACATTATACATGAATTTAAAACATTTCAATGGAAGACAAAAAATGCAATTAAGCCAGTATTACGTATCAATATTGATATCGTTAAATATTTCATAATGTACAATGCTTTCTAAACATAGAATGTACATTATCATTATTATGTATGTTAAATATAGACACCCATACAAAAAAAAAAAAATACTACAAATGTAAAATGCTTTCTGAACAAAGCATGTATGTTACATATAGACACCCAAATAAACAAAAATAAGATACTACAAATGTATAATGCTTTCTAAACATAGCATGTACATTATCATTATTATGTATGTTAAATATAGACACCCATACAAACAAAAATAAGATACTACAAATGTATAATGCTTTCTAAACATAGAATGTACATTATCATTATTATGTATGTTACATATAGACACCCATACAAACAAAAATAAGATACTACAAATGTATAATGCTTTCTAAACATAGAATGTACATTATCATTATTATTTATGTTACATATATACACCCATAAAAACAAAAATAAAATACTACAAATGCCTCAGAATCAAACTTCAGGATTTGTTTTCTTAATCTAGAATTATTTTTAGATAGCAGACACGATTTTTCTTTTATGAAAACAAAACATATTCCTTTTGCATCACTTTGAAATATCAATACAAATTGATGTTGTTACAATTTTAGGATTGAAAAAATACATAACAAATATTTCTGAAAATTAATATTAACATATTGTCTACATATTAATTCGCAAAAAAAAACCAAAAATGTAAAACACCTGAAAACGATGTGATGATGATTGATCTGATGATATCTTTAGTAGGGTGAAATATTATAATATTTAGTCTTGTAATTCTAATGTGGTTGGTCACAAAAATAATTTGTACTAAAAACAATTTCCATTTCTTTAAGGGAAATATTCAGTTAAGGAGTTAATATTTACATTATAATATGACCTAGCTGGAATACAGGTAAAGGCCCTAGTGGTTCTCTAGATCCCTACCGTACCCTCCAGTCTGTGTTGAGCCCAACCGCGCCCTCCAGTCTGTGTTGGGCCCTACCGTCTGTTTTTGGCCCTACCGTACCCTCAAGTCTGTGTTGGGCCCTACCGTGCCCTCAAGTCTGTGTTGGGCCCTACCTTACCCTCAAGTCTGTGTTGGGCTCTACTGTACCCTCAAGTCTGTGTTGGGCTCTACTGTAACCTCCAGTCTGTGTTGGGCCCTACCTTACCCTCAAGTCTGTGTTGGGCCATACCTTACCCTCAAGTCTGTGTTGGGCCCTACCTTACCCTCAAGTCTGTGTTGGGCCCTACCTTACCCTCCCGTCTGAATTTGGCCCTACCTTACCCTCAAGTCTGTGTTGGGCCCTACCGTACCCTCCAGTCTGTGATACCATTGGGTAACAAACTGTTACAACCAGACATCAATCAGCTGTGATACCAATGGGTACCAAACTGTTACAAGCTGACATCAATCAGCTGTGATACCATTGGGTACCAAACTGTTAAAAGCTGACATCAATCAGCTGTAATACCATTGGGTACCAAACTGTTACAATCAGACATCAATCAGCTGTGATACCATTTGGATATGTGGTAAATATGAGCAATAGCCATTGCTAAGTTTCAGAAAAGAAGTTGTTCAAACAAATTGACCAATTTTGGCCCCGCCCCTCAGGCACCTGGGGGTCAGCCCCATCATTTGTACAATTTTGAATCCCCGCCCCATAGGGATGCTACCAGGCAAATATGAGCAATAGCCAATACTTGGTTTCAGAGAAGAAGTCGTTTATATCATAGTGCCAAATTAACCCCTTTTGGCCCCGCCCCAGAGGCCCCCAGGGGGTCAGCCCCATCAATTGTACAATTTTGAGTCCCCTACCCATAGGGATGCTTCTGACCAAATTTGTTCAAATTCTGATCAGTGGTTATGAAGAAGTCAAAAAAGTGAATTGTTGACGGACGGACGCCGCGGTATGGCATTAGCTCACCTTGGTCCTTTGGACCAGGTGAGCTAATAATCTAATATTGTCTGCCCGTGGTTATCTACAGCTGAAGTTAATGCTGGGTAGGACTTACACAGGTATAAACTAAGCTCCCTGTGTCCCAACTTATAACTATAATGTAACACTGTCAACCAATCCTCGTCCACTAACTGTGACATGTTCTGTCCACACGCACAACTCCTATGTACCACACGACCATCTTCTGACTCACACTTATGTTGTACATCCTCAACTCTACACAATGATTTAAGTACCAATCTCTCCACTGTCTGAAATAGACCAACGTTTCCTGTCAGTGCCACAATATGGAGCGTGCTTCGTCTATAGTGATCAGTCTCATGTACCAAGTCTGGATAGGTGTCACACAACATTGTCACCATCTCTTCTCTCTCAAACAAACACGCCTCGTGTAGGACATTGATATCACTAACGTTAGTATGTGATGATCGTGACCTGCGTGCCCTCGCTGTAGGAATGACGTCATACTTCAGTAGTTGACGCAGTAGTTGTACACTCCCACCCTTCACTACAATAAACGGTGTATCATTGTCAGGTTTGGCACCCACAGAAAGGAGATATGAGACACAATCTTCTAAACCAATAGAGCATGCTCCATTCAACAACGCACATTTTATCAGGTGGCATAAGCTATTGTCATAATTCTGACCACTTAGCCAACTAATAAATCCCTGTAGAAACAGGATGTCTGTCCATACGTCTAATGTACCGATATAGTCAGGTAATCTGTGGTTCAAGTAACGTCGGATGTCGGATTCACACTCTCTGACCAAACGTTTATACATGTGTTCACTACTAGATTTTATAACTATTTTGTTAGCTGTGGATTTTGATGTTGATATATAGTGGAGGAACTTTCGGGGACAATTTTCTATAAACGCAATTTTTGTGTCCTTGCCATACAAAAGGGCAACAGTGTCCTGAACAGAATCATGACAAAATTTGTAAATTGAATCATCATCATCATCATCGTCGTCAAAATCGTAAAAATGATGTTTTCTTTTTTCAACCAGAGATCCAAACATTACACTTAAACTTGTCCGCAGAGATCTGATTTTGTCTGCATGATCAAGTTTAATTCCCTGGAACGCTTCATCAAGCATTTTCCTGTTAACACTTTCACTGTTTTTAGGATCTAAATCCCCTTTCTTAACCCTCCCATCATTGAGGAAGAGAAACAGAAGAGCAGAACGACGCTCCTTTGGTAATTTCTTTAAAGTTGTTTCCATGAAATGAAATGGATGTTTGAAGAAATTAACCCCTTCTTTTTGTAAGCTGGGAACATCCCTATAAAGTCGACAACACTGTGGAAATCCTATATCTGGGGCAAGCTTGATGATTTCAGATTCCGTTCCACCAGGTAAGGTTTTAATTTCTCGGACATAACTTTCTAAAATAAGCCTTTTTTCTGCAATTTTTATGCAGTTTTTACCTCTCAAATCAATGATATTTTGTTTGAGGTATTCAGAAGAAGATAATTGTGTGCTTTTGAAAATTTCATCTCGAACATTTAGTATCAAACAATTTGATCTATTATTGAGTTTCCCACAAAAATTTGACTTAATGGAGACTTCCCTTTTCTTCAATTCTTCAGCGACTTCCCCACTAACATCATCAATATATACAGCTAATTGTGTGTGTGGCTTGACAATTTTATCCCATTTGGCCATGCTGTAAAGCTGGACAGGATCCTTTGACAGTCCAGCATCATTATCATCGCCGTCCATTAGCCACTTCAACAGTTGGTAACCCATCAAAGTCTTCCCATCCCCTGAGGCACCCTTGATGAGGACAATGCTGTTCTTTCTGATCATTTCTTTAGCATCTTCCAAGGCTTGTGTAGAGATCACCTCTGGTTTTGAGGTTTGATAAACGGTTGTTAATCTTGTTGTTTCTGTAATTAGAAAGATTAGCATTTTATTATTTCTGAATAGTTTTAAAAATCAATAATATTTTATGGTAAATCACAAGAATTATTTTTAATTCAGATATCTCTGTTTTTTAAATATAGAAATCTATTTATTAGACATTAGAGATACCAGGTATATATCAAAAGAGATCCCAGAGGGATCTTGGCGCCCACCATTGAATGATCTTCATAGGTTCCATGTCAGATTGATCTTTTCTCTACTTTTCCCTTCATTTTACTAATCTGTGCAAATTGAGACATCCCTCCAGTACTTTTCAAACAAGGGAATCCTAGCTATATAAGACATTAGAGATTCAACGATAATGGCTGTTTGTCTGCCAGGTTGTTTTCAGGACAAACTTGTTCAAAAATGCAATACAAGGGACCAAGGGGAACCTACTTATGAAATTTGAGAAAGATCCATTCAGTACTTTGAGAAATAGAGATAACAAACTTCAATTGTCAAAATCCAAGATGGCGGTCTGTCCGCCACATTGTTTTCCAATTGATCTCAAAATGCAATAAGCATAACTAGGCACCAAGGGAAATTTACATATGAAATTTCAGAAAGATCCATTAAGTACTTGCTCAGAAATAGTGATAACAAACTTCAATTGTCAAAATCCAAGATGGCTGCCTGTCGGCCATGTTGTTTTCTGATTGGTCTCAAAACGCAATATGCATAACTAGGCACCACGGAAAACTTAAATATGAAATTTCAGAAAGATCCATTCAGTACTTTCTCAGAAATAGTGATAACAAACTTCAATTGTCAAAATCCAAGATGGCTGCCTGTCGGCCATGTTGTTTTCAGATTGGTCTCAAAATGCAATAAGCATACCTAGGCACCATGGGAAACTTATATATGAAATTTGAGAAAGATCCCTTCAATACTTTCTCAGAAATAGTGATAACAAACTTCAATTGTCAAAATCCAAGATGGCTGCCTGTCGGCCATGTTGTTTTCTGATTGGTCTCAAAACGCAATATGCATAACTAGGCACCACGGAAAACTTAAATATGAAATTTCAGAAAGATCCATTCAGTACTTTCTCAGAAATAGTGATAACAAACTTCAATTGTCAAAATCCAAGATGGCTGCCTGTCGGCCATGTTGTTTTCAGATTGGTCTCAAAATGCAATAAGCATACCTAGGCACCATGGGAAACTTATATATGAAATTTGGGAACGATCCCTTCAATACTTTCTCAGAAATAGTGATAACAAACTTCAATTGTCAAAATCCAAGATGGCTGCCTGTTGGCCATGTTGTTTTCAGATTGGTCTCAAAATGCAATATGCATAATAAGGCACCAAGGGAAACTTATATATGAAATTTGAGAAAGATTCTTTAAATACTTTCTCAGAAATAGTGATAACAAACTTCAATTGTCACAAGAGATCCCAGAGGGATCTTGGCACCCACCATTGAATGATCTTCATAGGTTCCATGTCAGATTGATCTTTTCTCTACTTTTCCCTTCCTCTAAGTCTTACTAATCTGTGTAAATTCAGAAACAGCCCTCTATAGCTAGCACTTTTCAAACAAGGGGAACCTATATATAAAATTTAAGATTTAGCGATAATGGCTGTCTGTCGACCATGTGGTTTTTGGACTGGTCCCAATATGCATAACTAGGCACTGAGGGGAACCTACATATGAAATTTGAGAAAGATCCCTTCAGTACTTTCTGAGGAATAGCTATAACAAACTTCAATTTTCAAAATCCAAGATGGCTGCCTGTCGGCCATGTTGTTTTCCAATTGGTCTAAAAATGCATTATGCATAACTTGGCACCAAGAGGAACTTACATATGAAATTTGAGAAAGATCCCTTGAGTACTTCCTGAGAAATAGCGATAACAAACTTCAAATGTCAAAATCCAAGATGGCTGCCTGTCGGCCATGTTGTTTTCCGATTGGTCTCAAAATGCAATATGCATAACTAGGCACAAAGGGGAACCAACATATGATATTTGAGAAAGATCCCTTCAGTACATTCTGAGAAATAGCGATAACAAACTTCATTTGTCCAAATCCAAGATGGCTGCCTGTCGGCCATGTTATTTTCCGATTGGTCTCAAAATGCAATATGCATAACTAGGCACCAAGGGAAACCTCCATATGAAATTTGAGAAAGATCCCTTAAACACTTTCTCAGAAATAGCGATAACAAACTTCAATTGTCAAAATCCAAGATGGCTGCCTGTCGGCCATGTTGTTTTCAGATTGGTCTCAAAACGCAATATGCATAACTAGGCACCAAGGGAAACTTAAATATGAAATTTCAGAAAGATCCATGCAGTACTTTCTCAGAAATAGTGATAACAAACTTCAATTGTCAAAATCCAAGATGGCTGCCTGTCGGCCATGTTGTTTTCTGATTGGTCTCAAAACGCAATATACATAACTAGGCACCAAGGGAAATTTACATATGAAATTTAAGAAAGATCCATTAAGTACTTTCTCAGAAATAGTGATAACAAACTTCAATTGTCAAAATCCAAGATGGCTGCCTGTTGGCCATGTTTTCAGATTGGTCTCAAATCGCAATATGCATAACTAGGCACCAAGGTAAAACCCACATATGAAATTTGAGAAAGATCCCTTCAATACTTTCTCAGAAATAGCGATAACAAACTTCAATGATCAAAATCCAAGATGGCTGCCTGTCGGCCATGTTGTTATCCGATTGGTTTCAAAATGCAATATGCATAACAAGGCACCAAGTGGAGCCTACATATGAAATTTGAGAAAGATCCCTTCAGTACTTTCTCAGAAATAGCAATAACAAACTTCAATTGTCAAAATCCAAGATGGCTGCCTGTCGGCCATGTTGTTTTCTGATTGGTCTCAAAATGCAATATGCATAACTAGGCACCAAGAGGAACCCAGATATGAAATTTGAGAAAGATCCCTTCAGTACTTTCTGAAGATTAGCGATTACAAGAGTTGTTTACGGACGGACGGACGGACCACGGACCACGGACGCAGGGCACTTTGAATAGCCCACCATCTGATGATGGTGGGCGAATAAATACCACATACAACAACCTACTCAGTGTGTAATATCATCAGTCAGCCACAATGACTACATGGCGTATCGCGTAACATATGGCCATGACCTTTGATGGATGATTATAGAGACTGTTATTGTTTATACACAATCAATTATTTTTTGTGGTCTTTCAAATATTTCACAAGCTGCTGTCATGTCATTGATTGAGTTTCTGTTGATATGGATGGTTTTCAAACAAATATCTTCATATTATCTTTCAGCAGACTCACCTATCACAGCTCTCAACTTGGGATTTCTTCCTGTAAAACACAAGGATCCAACATTAATTTTTACAAGGATTTAGAACCAGAACAGAGCTAGAATGTATTTTTTTATTTTCTATCTGAAAGACGAGATTTTTAAGCTGAATGTCGTATCACAGATATTGATGTAAGATTTTAGAAATTTATCCAATGTGGACAAAGTTCCCTCGTGCAGGGCTAGGATTTAGGTGAATCCTGAAATAATAATCAATTCCAAGAATCCTTGCACCTAATCCACATGATCAGCTCAATATCGACAGAACTTACAAGAGTACTGACAAATCAGACAGACCCCAGTAACAGAACTAGAGTACTGACACGTTATACAGATCCCAGTAACAGAACTAGAGTACTGACACATCAGACAGACCTCAGTAAAAGAACTAGAGTACCAACACATCAGAAAGACCCTAGTAACAGAACAAGAGTACTGACACATCAGACAGACCCCCGTAACAGAACTAGAGTACCCACCCAACCC